>NW_013667269.1:186363-187650 GCF_000517525.1 Limulus polyphemus | reverse complement strand
CGTTGTAAGTTTGCAGACATACAGCTGTGCCACGTGGGGGGGGGCAAACTTAAACTTTGTAGATTGTAAGTTAAATTTGTTTGTTTGTAATTAAGCACAAAGCTACACAATGGGCTATATGTGCTCTGCCCACCACTGGTATCGAAACCCGGATTCTAGGGTTGGAAGTCCTCAGACATACCGCTGCCTTAAAGTAATACTGTTCCTTTTAATGTTCGTTTTCTCTAACATGCACGTGGTTGGAAGAGAAGCATATTTTACAGGGGCTGTATCTTATTATTTCTTGTGTGACAACATTTTACATTAGTCACTTAGAATTGAACAAATCATGATTGGTTAAAATAACTATTTCGGTGAATTTCAGCGCAATCAACTAACTTCTGAATTATGTTATCCTGCTTTCGATATGGAATTACAGAGTCGGAGATTTTTCTAAGTTTGGAAAATTGTTTCTGGAAATAGTTACATTAGCGTAGATTCGTCGCTCATTAGTTACGTACTGGTTATTTAGAAACAATATATCATCATCATTATAAATATATACAGTGAAATGGACACAAAAATATTTAGCTATTTTGTTATTTAGAAACAATATCTCATCGTTGTATATATATATATGTATATGTATATAGTCAAACGGACACAAAAAATCCTATAGATAATATCTCATCATACTGTGACCAGTACAAACACAATTAAATTTGCTACTAACTTACATATATACCAATCATCTTTCCTCTTTTTTTCATTAAAGCTAGTGACAGTTTTGGCCAATTGTGTGTTATGGGTTTGTAGTAAAAATGTTCCTAGGGTCTCAGTTTCGAGACGAGACGCTACCAAACAACATTGACATTTTGAACTATTAATGAGTTATAAAGTGACAGTAAATCCCACTGTGTGGTTAGAGTAGCCGCTTTAGGCGGCAGGTGCTGTCAACTAGTTAATTCTCCTATACTTTCCAGTTTATGATTAACGAAGGTTTTACCAGAATCTTAGGGTTCTCTGACATGGTTGTTTAGTCCAATATATGCATAAAGTGGTAATAGCTCTTGATTCAAAAAAAAGATCTTTAGAGCACATACTCCTCGAAGGTTTTAAAACTTGGTTAAATAGGATACACTCCTTGAAGGTTTAAAACTTGGTTAAATAGGATACATACTCCTCGAAGGTTTTAAAACTTGGTTAAACAGGATACATACTCCTCGAAGGTTTAAAACTTGGTTAAATAGGATATACTACTTGAAGGTTTAAAACTTGGTTAAATAGGATACCTACTTCTCGAAGGTT
>NW_013667269.1:179843-185363 GCF_000517525.1 Limulus polyphemus | reverse complement strand
ACCACCCATGTGATCTGTGAGACAACAGAAAGTACGCTAGTGTATATTGTTGCAAAAAGTAAAACAACTCCTATAGGTGCCACCATTCACTGTCATAAATAAAACAACTCCTATAGGTGTCACCATTCACTGTCATAAGTAAAACATCTACTATAGGTGTCACCATTCACTAGTCATAAGTAAAACATCTCTATAGGTGTCACCATTCACTGTCATAAGTAAAACATCTACTATAGGTGTCACCATTCACTGTCAGTAAAACAACTCCTATAGGTGCCACCATTCATTGTCAGAAGTAAAAGTTCTACAGGTGCCACCATTCACTGTCAAAAGTAAGACAACTTATATAGATGTCATCATTTACTATCAGAAGTAAAAACTCCCTTAAGATGTCACCATTCCCTATCAGAAGTAAAACAACTCCTATAGGTGTCACCATTCCCCATCAGAAGTAAAACAACTCCTATAGGTGTCACCATTCACTGTCATAAGTAAAACATCTACTATAGGTGCCACCATTCACTGTCAAAAGTAAAAGCAAGTGAATTAACGAGTCACTGAATAGTTATACAGATTCACCGAGGACTTTGTGCATACAGTTACTGGAGTTTTGTTTAGTATTAAGTAGAAGAAGATTGTGAAAAGTAATAAAACATCCTTTATATGTTATTTTGAGTATCAAAGCAGTAAAATCGTTTAATCTTGCTGGCATACCGCAAGAAAAAAAATGTTTATAACTACGTGATGCAACACTTGTAAAGCGATACCAAAGAAGACATTAAACAGAATATCTCAGGATTTATTTTTGAAAATTTATAAACTTACTCAAGCTTTCTCTATAAAGTATCTTCACGTATATCGATAGCGTTATTAATCGCATAAACACTCAATAAATTACCATTTCATACGCCACCAACGTATTCTATGATTTGTATAGCCTTCTATAATCAAGTTAAGCCTAAACATTAACTGATGTAACTAGGTCAGCCTGGTATTTCCAAGTTTAGGGTGGAATTGTAAAATCTGTCGTTGAAGCCACCCTTTTAAAGATGCTACTTTCGAGTATTTAGTATTGCTAGCCGCCATTTTTAAGAACTACACGGTTGTCACACGATTAGCGTTTTACCGCGCGTGAGTAACGCGTTACACTACCCAACTAATCAGCTTTAAGCGTTTCACTATGAACCATTTTAAAGCCATTTAATGTCGCTGGCAAAAGAGTAAAATCAATTTGCTTGATGGATGAATGTGTATTGTCATGTGCTGGTTTGGTGATGATTGGTACACCGTTCCTACGCCACTGTAGTCTGAATCAGATGTAACGTCACAGCTGCACGAGACCACAGAAATATCGCAGTACGTTAAACGATTTGATACCTATATTTTCATGACTTGTTGAAATTTTCAAATTTAAAAACAAAAGTAATTGTGTGCTTGCAAGAAAAAAAAGGTTAATAAATTTGTTTGAACTCATCCCTCCGATTCCCGAAGTAGACCTGGGAACACCAAAAAATGCAACATACCAGTTACTGCGGGACTCATAGCAAAGTGATAAGAAAACCACATTCACAAACATCTGAAAACAGATAGTGTCAGGTAAAATGATATGTGTTTGTGCCTTTACTTGGTCGTCACATTGGCATTGTTATACTAACGCATTTTGTTGGTATTGTTACACTAACGCATTTTGTTGGTATTGTTACACTAACGTATTTTATTGGTATTGTTATCCTAATGTATTTTTATATTGTTTATTTGACATTTTAACATTGAACTTGAAACAACATAAAATGTAATTACGAGGATCAAATATGTGCATCAACGTTTTGTGTAAAACTTCCCTCTATACACGGTTTTACTTGACGTACAAAGAAGCATATTTTATCAATAATTGAACAACAAGAATTCCAGTAGAATCTCGCACAAAATACGATAATAAAGACTATTCTGTCCCATGTCTGTTATCCCTCCGAAAGTAAAGATCCCTTCTTTTTCTAGGTATGATATTTCAATGAGGAACCACAAAAAATAAATATAATCAGTGTCCAATGAAGATACATACTGACCGAGGGGGTATTTAATGAGCACATGTAATTCGTGAAGATACGAAACAACTCTGACCTTTAAGTTCAGCTGCTATTCATTTAAATCAGTTCAATATCCAGGTATTTTGGTTCTTTCGTTCTTTGTCTGACAGACAGACATTTCATTCGAGTATGAGAAAACCACTGTTTCTTAGTTGAGAGTGAATGGTGACACCTATAGCAGATGTTTTACTTCTGATAATGAATGGTGACACCTACAGGAGACACCTTGTACCTGATGATGACAAAACCTTGTCGAAACGTTGTACATTTGCTGTCATGTTAAACTTATATTAAAGTATTCTTTATTACCCATTCAAGCCGTCTCCAAGCATTATTAGTCTCAAAGTGGGTTCCTCGTCATCGAACCTATAGGAGATGTTTTACTTATGACAGTGAATGGTGACACCTATAGTAAATATTTTACTTATGACAGTGAATGGTGACACGTATAGTAAATGTTTTACTTGTGACAGTGAATGGTGAAACCTATAGTAAAAGTGTTACTTATGACAGTGAATGGTGACACCTGTAAGAGATGTTTTACTTATGACAGTGAACGGTGACACCTATAGTAGATGTTTTACTTCTGACAGTGAATGGTGACAACTATAGTAAATATTTTACTTCTGACTATAGGTGTCACCATTCACTGTCACAAGTAAAACATTTACTATAGTTGTCATCATTCACTTAGGGCACATACTCCTCGAAGGTTTAAAACTTGGTTAAAATTATACACTTGTTTTTCGATAAAGAACTTTAGAATATACTTTCAGATAATTTTATTTTTTATTTTATTTTTACTTTGGTAGTGAGTAAATGAAAATAATATTAATATCTATAGTAGTTCAGTGAAATCTCGAGATCATAAAGTTCGCTAATTAGGTCATATTTTAACATGATAATCAAGTTTCTATCTCTGTTTCATTGGAGAAATGTCAGTTGAAAAGTGGTTTCACTTGATAATGATGAAAAACGCCAACATATTAACTACTTGTGCTGTTTGATTCACTAGCATTAATTGTCTAACAGTTTCAAAAGACAGAGTAAAACTACTGTTTACCCATTGCTTTAATTGGTTGGTTTTTGGCTTGTAAAACCAAATATTTTCATTGGAAGAACATTAATTCTTTGTCTCGTGACCACTGTTTAGTTTCTAATCAACTACCATCTGTTCGTTTGGACTTCTTTTAAGTAAGATACAATCTTTCCAATACTAAAAATATTTCCTTTTCGTCCGTTCAACTCATCAGAACCAGAAGGAGAAAAGTAAATGAAAATATCTTATGTTATAGATAACTCAAGGCGAAGTAAATTGAATGAGGGAAGAAGAATTCACTCAGTCGATTTGATTCAATGGAAAGGTCGATGTATTGTTTGTGAAACATAAATGATTTGATTTGAGTTGCGCTAGAAACGGAAAATAGCTTCTAGCGTCCTTGCAGTGAAGACTTTTACCCCAACAAATGGAAGATTCCTGGATTTACAAGTAAAACTGTGAACATCTGTAATGTCACATACAGAATATTTGTGTTGTGAAACGTTCGCTCAAATATTCCGCTAAAAATCAATAAATCACACGCAACATTTACAAATTATTTGATTTCTGTTGGTGTTTGGAATATTTAATTTATCTTTCGAAGTGTTGTTGGGCACTATGAAAAGGTAAATCAGGAGATATTCTATAAGATTGTTACATCAAGTCCAAGAATGTTTTACAACGTTTTCTAAATTACCATTACAAATGATTCTGTATTTAATTTTAATTAGGTTAAAAATGAAGATAGTTTATATCTGAGCTTTGTATTGTAAAGGAGTGTCAAGAGTTTCTGTAACAACTAGACGAGATTTAGTGACCTTTATGGGTTTCCTTTATGTCGTGACCTTTATGGGTTTCCTTTATGTGGTGACCTTTATGAGTTTCCTTTATGTCTTGACCTTTATGCCTTGACCTTTATGAGTTTCCTTTATGTCGTGACCTTTATGGGTTTCCTTTTTGTCGTGACCTTTATGGGTTTTCTTTATGTGGTGACCTTTATGGGTTTCCTTTATGTCGTGACCTTTATGGGTTTCCTTTATGTGGTGACCTTTATGAGTTTCCTTTATGTCTTGACCTTTATGAGTTTCCTTTATGTCGTGACCTTTATGGGTTTCCTTTATGTCTTGACCTTAATGGGTTTTCTTTATTTGGTGACCTTTATGAGTTTCCTTTATATGGTGACCTTTTTTTCTTTCTACAATTCTATGATAAGATAAAAATAAAGATGTGTAGCGTGAGAAAACAGCTGAAAATTGAAAAGTTGTCATAAAACATAGATTAAATACTTTTAAAAAGTATGCTGAAAATCTGAGGGCCAAACTTTCTGTATATTTATTTTATTGGGCTCATTATTCACGATACTATCTTAAATCTATTGCTTCACGACAAAGTAAGGACGTAATATGTTTCATTCTTTTATCACAGCCCACGGTTTTAAAACTGTTCTTCTGACACTGATGAATCAACATCCTTAGACTAAACTGAATAGTTAACCTTACTGTATTTTAGAATTTGCAATATACATAGATAATTCATAACAAGTTAAGCAAATATTTAGACAACACAATTTTGCATACAGACTATTAATTAAAAGACTTCATAATCAGTTACAGTTCCCCAAGATAATATCACGTAGTAGTCATATATTTTGCCAAGCAGGATAACATGAAGCGGGGGGGGGGGCGAGTCGTTGATCACGTGACAAGGACTGAAGAAACTTTTTTATAACACCAGAAATATATATATACACAGTAGCAGGTAAAAACTGTCTAAGTGAGCTGTAGGTGGCTATAACAATATTATCAGAAATATATATTGTAAACTTTTAGATTCGGTCAACTAAGACAGTGTCAGCTTTTTACACCAAAGTTTATTCAATCTTACATCTTATCAGACACCAGAATTTGTAGCTTTCCTCATATGAAAACTCCCTTAAGACGTCGCCATTCACTATCAGAAGTAAAACAACTCCTATAGGTGTCACCATTCACTGTCACAAGTAAAACAACTCCCTCGAAGGTTTAAAACTTGGTTAAATAGGATACATACTCCTCGAAGGTTTAAAACTTGGTTAAAAAGTATGTATCCTATTTAACCAAGTTTTAAACATTCGAGGAGTATGTATCCTATTTAACCAAGTTTTAAACCTTCGAGGAGTATATCCTATTTAACCAAGTTTTAAACCTTCAAGGAGTATGTATCCTATTTAACCAAGTTTTAAACCTTTGAGGAGTATGTATCCTATTTAACCAAGTTTTAAACCTTCGAGAAGTATGTATCCTATTTAACCAAGTTTTAAACCTTCGAGGAGTATGTATCCTATTTAACCAAGTTTTAAACCTTCGAGGAGTATGTATCCTATTTAACCAAGTTTTAAACATTCGAGGAGTATGT
>NW_013667269.1:178350-179035 GCF_000517525.1 Limulus polyphemus | reverse complement strand
AACAATATACACTAGCGTACTTTCTGTTGTCTCACAAATCACATGGGTGGTACTTAGTAGCAACAATATACACTAGCGTACTTTCTGTTGTCTCACAGATCACACGGGTGGTACTTAGTAGCAACGATCTACACTACAATACTTTCTTTGCCTCATAGAATACACAGGTGATTGTATATATATGTTGCCTTAAAGGACACACAGATGATCTTAGTAGGAATGACATTCTGTGGTCACGGGGTACACAATAATGACGTCACATTAAATTCAAACACTTCTAGTTTAGAACACCTCGTTCGATGTCACTTTGCTGTTGTCACTTTCAATCTTTAACATAAGTACGATGTGTTTGATAACTACAATCTACGAAATAACTTTTTACTTACATTGTCTTCAGCAGCAAAATACAGTCTAAGTAAATAAATAAAAACCTTGAAGTCCTGCAAAAAAATAAATAAATAAATATAAGACTTATTTTTAATAGTAAATATTACATGTATATTTAGGTTTAAGCTTACAAGTATCTACTGATAGACTTATGTTTAAGCTGGTTACTAAAATTCAGCTTACAAGTATCTACAGGTATATTTAGGTTTAAGCTGGTTACTAAAGTTCAGCTTACAAGTATCTACTGGTATATTTAGGTTTAAGCTGGTTACTAAAGTTCAGTTTACAAGTATCTACA
>NW_013667269.1:173023-177350 GCF_000517525.1 Limulus polyphemus | reverse complement strand
CCTATTATTGTATTTACAGAGCTGTAAAACTTACTTAACATCTTCCTATTATTGTATTTACATTTAAGATGTTAAGTAAGTTTTACAGTTTTCATTAACCTCTCTCCCGGAAATCTGCCAAATCTCTACCCCCCTCCATCTCACTGGCTCAGCGGCAAGTCTGTAA
Source organism: Limulus polyphemus (assembly GCF_000517525.1). Classification (NCBI taxonomy): domain Eukaryota; kingdom Metazoa; phylum Arthropoda; class Merostomata; order Xiphosura; family Limulidae; genus Limulus; species Limulus polyphemus. Next base: position 177,184 of record NW_013667269.1, on the reverse strand, counting down.
CCTTACGACGCTGAAAATCGGGTTTCATACACGTAGTGGGAAGTGCACAGATAGACCATTGTGTGGTTAAGCCCATCCATGCCACACTGGAAAATGGAAAATAATTAATAATCATTTACAGATTTTTATTCTATTCATGTACAAATGTAAGTCGGGTGTGGCTGAATGGTTAGGCTGCGAATCAAGAGTCTGGGTTTTTTAGACGTAATGCAATTGAACTCCATATTTTCAATTGTGGACGCGCTGTTTTCACTCTTGCATTAGTTCAAAATTAGGTACGGTTGTGCCTCAAACCCAGGGCTATCCGAGTCAAATCGCGTAGACCGCGTGAATATATAAGATGTTGTTTGGATAGAAAACTCCAATTCTTTGTTCAAAAGTGATTTAATGAAAACTCATTAATAATCGATTAGAAGATGAGAAGAATAGCATCTTATAAGTCCCGGATACTGAACATCTGGATAATCATCATACCATGTATGGTCTTGAAGACAAATTTTAGAATATACAAACCTTATGAAACTTAAATTCGATGACGAGGAACCCACTGTGAGACTAATAATGCTTGGAGACGGCTTGAATGGGTAATGAAGAAAAAGATTAATATAAGTTTAACATAACAGCAAATGTACACCAGGTGATCACCTGATGATGACAAAACCTTGTCGAAACGTTGTAAATTTGCTCTTATGAAACTTAGTTCGACCATAATCGAAGATACTGCGAAATATACAACAGCTGGGGTTTAATAAATAGCAGTTAAACTTATATTATTATTTGAATCCCGAAGCTTCAAGGATAAAAGATGGCGACATATTATCAAAACTGTTACTTTGTAGTAAGCTCTTTTAGCTGTTAAGTTTGTACAATGTTCTGAGTCAGGAGCCACCGTTTGTGATAAAATGTCACAATTCAGTTCTATTTATATACAACATGGCTTTATTCGTCAGGTAATGTTTAAGACAAAGCTCCTTGAAGTCCTTCTTTCATATATTTTAATACCACTTATATTATAGCTTGTATGTTTCTCTGTTCAGGCAGAAAGCTGTACAATTGGCTCTCTACATTGTCTCAGCCACAAGGATCGAATCCTGAATTTTAGCGTCATGTTCACCATTGAACCACCAAGAGCTTAGTACTAATAACAATAAAACTAAAAAGAATACTCAATGGTAGCGCTTTTATAAATAAATAAATTAATTATGATGCAAAGTTGTGACAAAATGCTTTTCTCTTGGAACTCAGGACTATAAAATGAAAACTCGGTACATAATTCTAAATATTTCTACGTCTTCTTCTTACTCACTGTCTTTACAGAACTGTAAATATTACATAACATCTTTCTATTATTAATTTTACAGAACTGTAAATATTTTTTAATATCTTCCTACTTATTATTTTTACAGAACTGTAAATATTTCATAACATCTTCCTACTTATTATTATTACAGAACTGTAAATATTACATAACATCTTTCTATTATTATATTTACAGAACTGTAAATATTTGTTAATATCTTCTTACTTATTATTTTTACAGAACTGTAAACATTTCATAACATCTTCCTACTTATTATTTTTACACAACTGTAAATATTTCATAACATCTTCCTACTTATTATTTTTACACAACTGTAAATATTTCATAACATCTTCCTACTTATTATTTTTACACAACTGTAAGTATTTCATAACATCTTCCTATTTATTGGCCTCCCAATGGCACAGCGTATGTCTGCCGACTTACAACGCTAGAAACCGGGCTTCGATAGTCGTGGTGATGGGCAGAGCACAGATAGCTTATTGTGTAGTTTTGTGCTTAACTTCAAGCAAAGACAACCCATTGTGTGGTTTTGTGCTTAATAACAATCAAACTTTCAAAGTCGAAGTTCAGCTTACAAGTATCTACAGGTATATTTAGGTTTAAGCTGGTTACTAAAGTTCAGCTAACAAGTATATACAGGTATATTTAGGTTTAAGCTGGTTACTAAAGTTCAGTTTACAAGTATCTACTGATAAATTTTGGTTTAAACTGGTCACTAAGGTTCAGCTTACAAGTCTCTGTTAGTATATTTGAAACCGAAGAAGGGGCTACGAATTGTGACGTAAGTTGGACACAAAACATCATAAGAACTATACTTTCTATCTTCCTAGGCTAGAATTACTTTTGCACGTTTTTTTTTTTCATCCCAGAATTTCTGAGATCACCCACATCATTCTTAGCAATATGATCATCATCCTTCAGATCTTCAACAAAATAAATATGTGACTTTAGGGAGAAAATATGTTTATTTGGTATTTTCAATTTGAACAGCATCTTATGCCACACGTGGACTAAATAGTCAGGTCAGAGACATACTCAATACTAATCAATAATTACTGTCAAGAGAGAGCTCAACTAGCCAGCAGCACCTGACGTCTATACAGCTGAAAGTACTCATCGTATAAACTGGTTCGAACCTTTAGCCTCGCGATCCGTTGCCGCTCGCGCTTACCACTGTCACGCTCGTTAACAATCGACATTTCCAGAATATAATTAATAACATATATTTTCTTAACGTATGCTAGGAGAGTGTGTACTTCTTTATAAAACGTATTCTACAATTTTATGTGTGAGTCAATAGTTTAGTATGCGAAGCCTAACACTCGCAATCTGGAGACCGTGGGTTCGAATCCTGTCCCCGAACATACACGACGTTTTAGACTTAGGGTCGTTGACGGTCAATCCCACTTTCCCAAAAGTTGGCGGTGTGTATTGTTGACTAGCTGCTGAGTATTGTTGACTAGCTGCCTTCCCTCTAGTCTTCACTTCAAAACTAGAGACAGCTAACGCAGGTAGCCTTCGTGTACTCTTGCGCGAAATTAAAAAACTAAGCAGATAAGCCTAGCTTTGAACCACTTTTCGTGAGGGTCGACATGGAAACGGAACTATATAAGACCGCTACAAATGATGTATTAAACATTTACTATATCGAGTCATTAAGAATTAGTAAACAAAACAATACATATATGGACATTAATAATCGGCACAAATTATCATTAGATTTTGACATTCATATGTGATAAGAGAAAAAAAAATATCAGAAGAACAAATTCTCTAAAAGTGCATTTAAAGATTTTGTGTTACCAACATAAAGGTTCTTGTATATAAACAAGATATATACGTTATACATCTGTAGGCTTAGCAAACCTGTCGTTGTTCAATCTTTTGTAGACGCTCCAATTTTCTAGATGATGCATGCACGTTCTGCGTACTAACTCCCAACTTCAGCATTGCGTGCACTGTTGTCACAGAGAATTGGTGTCCTTTGTAAGACACATTTGTAAGTATACGTACGGTAACAGTGCAAACTATGTGCTTTTCAAACACGAGCAGTCCTATTGTTGACAACGGTGGGCTTCTTATACTACTCCGTTATGATCTGTTTACAAGAATGTACGTTACCTACCATTACTGTTGATGCTCATTATAGAAACGACGTTTCTTGCTAAGGGTTTGTGGCATGTTTTGATATTAATTACTTATTATTGAATAATTAAAGAAAATTTTATTCTTGTATTACAGTCTAAAGTTAAGAATGTTAGCGAATAAACTGTAGAGGGAGTTTGTTTTTGTTTGTTTGTTTTTAATTATGCACAAAGCTACACAAGGGCTATCTGTGCTCTGCCCACCACGGGTATCGAAACCCGGTTTCTAGCGTTGTAAGTCCGCAGACATACCGCTGTGCCACTGGGGGGCCGTGTAGAGAGAGAGAGAGAGTCTTGTTGTGTCAAAAATCATTATATTTCAAAAGAAAATGCTTTAATTATTCATAGTTTTTTATTAGTTTTAATATAGATGATTTAGGATATGGTAAGTTAGAATCAAAAGCTATCTCCTGATGCGAGGTTTACTATGAGATATGATTCGCTTATCCCACAATCTTTTCGTTTTCTTTGTACGAAAACATGATGAATCAACATACACAGTAGCTTTTAATAAATGCACAGTTTTAGCTGCATAAAATCTGTTGCTATTTATGTTGTATGAGCTTAAAAAGGAGCCCCCCCCCACTCACACATTGGCTCAGCGATAAGTCTACAGGCTTACGACGCTAAACATTGGGTTTCGAAACCCATAGTGGGCAGAGTACAAGTAACCAGCTTAAACCTAAATATACC
>NW_013667269.1:168020-172281 GCF_000517525.1 Limulus polyphemus | reverse complement strand
TATTTACAAAACTGTAAAACTTACTTAACATCTTCCTATTATTGTATTTACAGAGCTGTAAAACTTACTTAACATCTTCCTATTATTGTATTTACAGAGCTGTAAAACTTACTTAACACCTTCCTATTATTGTATTTACAAAACTGTAAAACTTACTTAACATCTTCCTATTATTGTATTTACAGAGCTGTAAAACTTACTTAACACCTTCCTATTATTGTATTTACAAAACTGTAAAACTTACTTAACATCTTCCTATTATTGTATTTACAAAACTGTAAAACTTACTTAACATCTTCCTATTATTGTATTTACAGAACTGTAAAACTTACTTAACACCTTCCTATTATTGTATTTACAGAACTGTAAAACTTACTTAACATCTTCCTATTATTGTATTTACAGAACTATAAGGATTTCGCAACATTTTCTTTCTTATTATCTTTGGAGAATTAAAAAGTATTTTATAAATAAATTGTTTTGAAACGATCGGAATAAAAAAAACTCTTCCGTTTTCACAATTCGACTTATAACAAGCTTATGTTTGAAAGGAAGGGAAGTCGGTATAACAATAGACTTCCAATCCTCGTAAATAAAACATACTTACGTAATCGGATTCACGAGAAGCAACAATTTATATGTAGGTGATTTAATAAAATACCAAAGATCTTCCGAGTGAAGTAAAAGACGAAAAACTTGTTGTTGTTTTTCCCTAAATGACGACCTTTGTATTTTGAGTTTCGAACAATTTCACAAGTGTGAATTCAAGTAATAACATGTTTTGTCATAACAGGAGCAGAACTTGAACAAAGGTTTGTTATAAGATGCGTTTTTAATAAGCTGAAACACAATGTTACCTCTCGCTAGAAATGAAAGTGTTCTATAACTACACTTTTAATGTTAAAAGTGTTCTATAACTGCGCTTTCAATGTTAAAAGTGTTCTATAACTGCACTTTCAATGTTAAAAGTGTTCTATAACTGCACTTTCAGTGTTAAAAGTGTTCTATTGCTGCACTTTCAATGTTAAAAGTGTTCTATTGCTGCACTTTCAATGTTAAACGTGTTCTATAACTGCACTTTCAATGTTAAAAGTGTTCTATAACTGCACTTTCAATGTTAAAAGTGTTCTATAACTGCACTTTCAGTGTTAAAAGTGTTCTATTGCTGCACTTTCAATGTTATATTTTTAGGAAGCTACTCTAAGAAAAAAGAGTCGCCAATGATTTGATGCAGACAGCAATTATTTTTCATATGTCTTCTTTTACACTTGTGGTTTGTTTGATATGTGGACTGTAAGTAATAGTGATCGTACCATTTCTATGTATGCACGTACCTTATTTGATTACTTGGATTTTAGGGTCTATTTTTTATTCCTTGTGTTAGTCCTACTGAAGATTAAGAAAACACAAACATGAGATTAAGTTTTTAACAAATTAACAAGAACTAAACAAATATTAATTGATATTTTTCATTTCGTAATTGATATACAACAAACGGCCACTATTGAGTTAGTAATAGTTCTAGATCTTAAGTTATTTTAACTCAAGTACACGTTTTCCACTCACAACCAGAACATTACGTCTTAAGTTCTAATTATGCTACTACAAAACGTTTTTAATTAACATTTTATTCAGTTCGGTTTAATAATCATATAAATATTATTCAGACTAAGTCAATTAAATGAATACCATTTGTTGGCTTCTCAGTGCTGCCTGTAGTTTATTTGTAGTTAATATACAAAATGTATTAATCATCGTTGTCAAACCATGATTATTTTATACATAGAACTTTTTTGGACCTCCTGATGTACTTTAACTCCTTGGTGTTCAGAATCTGAAGTTATGTATGTGTTATGTTATGGACAACTATGATTGTCTTTGATTTTAATGGACGTTATGACGTTCAGAATCTGAAGTTATGTATGTGTTATGTTATGGACAACTATGATTGTCTTTGATTTTAATAGGACGTTATGACGTTTAGAATCTGAAGTTATGTATGTGTTATGTTATGGACAACTATGATTGTCTTTGATTTTAATGGACGTTATGACGTTCAGAATCTGAAGTTATGTATGTGTTATGTTATGGACAACTATGATTGTCTTTGATTTTAATGGACGTTATGATATCTACGACAACAGCTAAACAAGGATATCAGAGAATATTACAATGTATGACAACATCTAAATAGAAATATCAAGAGAATATTGCAGTGTCGAACTGGTGCTACATTTGGATGTCAGGGAACATTACAATGTATGACAACATCTAAATAGAAATATCAAGAGAATATTGCAGTGTCGAACTGGTGCTACATTTGGATGTCAGGGAACATTACAATACAAGGCTGTATCTGAATAAAGATGTCACAGAATATTGCAGTGTCGAACTGGTGCTACATTTGGATGTCAGGGAACATTACAATGCAAGGCTGCATCTGAATAATAATGTCACAGAATATTGCAGTGTCGAACTGGTGCTACATTTGGATGTCAGGGAACATTACAATGCAAGGCTGCATCTGAATAATAGATGTCACAGAATACTACAGTGTCGAACTGGTGCTACATTTGGATGTCAGGGAACATTACAATGCAAGGCTGCATCTGAATAAAGATGTCACAGAATATTGCAGTGTTGGACGATAGCTAAACTAAGATGTCGGAGAAAATGAGAATGCAAAACTACAACTAAATAACGATGTCAAAGAAGAAGAAAAAATACAAAAGACAGCAAAACTAAGATGCCAGAAAACACGACAACTAAATAATGATGTCAAAGAACATTACAATGCAGAACGGTAGTTCAAGAACGATGTCAGAAAATATTACAATGCAAGAGGACAGCTTGTTTTTTCAAGATACCTCCGGAAGGCTACTAAACATGTTTCAAATTAGTCGGCAAAAGTTACATATTTTATGCACTTATAAGATAATACGTTTTAATCGTGTTAAAAAGCTTATTATTTTCATTTTATTTACTTAATAACATAATGTTTATTTTAATACATGTTGAGCCTTCTGGTAACTTTGAAATAAAATAAAAAAATTCAGTATTTGAAAATAGTTTTTACAAATACTCTCTAGAACAAACTTTTGTGACAGTTGCGCTAGAAACCAAAAACTTGTATGTAAACCCCACTCTTATTGGTTACCAGTCCGTTAACGCATGGCTGGGTTCCAATGAGTAAAGGCGTTCTATAGCGAGAGTTGTAGAGGTGTTAAGATACCACAGAATTTAGAGCTGTGGTTGCTCAAACTGCGGAAGTAAGCTTTACTTTTTCTATGAAGTTTTCCTCTTCCTCGCCTCATCATAGCTGCGGAAAGAAAGCAGGCATTATGAAATGAAAATAAAGGGTGTGAATCGGTCTCCATAATCCGCGCCATGCCAAGGGATTTAGTCGTCGACTGTGTGCGTGGGAAGATGGTGACAGTTAGTGGCGATCGGAAACGGGCATGACTAAAGATTGGATTCCATTACGATAGCTGCGTTAGTTTTCGTCTTTAGCTCATTGGTTATTCTACTCATTCGGCAAGTGGTTGATAGAGTATTTACTGGATTCTGAAAGCATACGCCTTCAGAAGTTGACGGTATATATATATATATATTTTTTTTTCCAGGTTGTCTGAAGTTTTTTGAAGAAAACCTGCACGTCTGTCCGCAAAAATTACTTTTACAATTTCTTAGACTTCGCACCAAAAGAGAGATATTAGTTTAATTATTAGCATTAACTGCGAATCTATGTTATAAAATTGTTTAAACTCGTATTGGGAGACATTTATTTGTAAAAGACTTGAAATTCTACATTTACTTGAATATTTAATGTATGATATGTCGATATTTGAACTAGAGGTTTGAAGATAATATCTGGATAGGTGGTTATATGGGATTGCGTGCGTAGGTTCTATCCGTTTAATGGATGAATGGTTGAGGCAAAAAGTGACTAAAGTTAATATATATCCTAAATTAATGCGCTGATGGTACTGGATAAAATAGAAATTAAAAAATTCCGAACTTTTGCTAAGTCATGTTTGTTTGTCGCCACATCTGTGTTCGTCAAAGAAGAAAAAACAGTTTAAAACGTCTATGATGATATGAATACGTGGAGTTTGAAGCTTTTGTTGATTTTGTTATTGCTTGAGGCTAAGTCTACCTGTTTTGGAAAATTGCCACGTGTGGTTTGTTTGTTTGTTTGGAATTATGCACAAAGCTACACGATGGGCTATCTGTGCTCTGCCCACCACGGGTATCGAAATCC
>NW_013667269.1:165013-167313 GCF_000517525.1 Limulus polyphemus | reverse complement strand
AGTAAAAGTTAGTCTCTTTAGTTTCAAATCGGAAAAATATAGTCTAATCAGGCTCTTTAAAGTGATTTCGATCTTCGACCCCACCTGGTGGCGAATGCTAATATTTTTAACTGTGGCGACACCTGTTGTGTCAACATCATTTCCCTAACGGCAGTTGTAGTCTTATCAATATCTCAAAATTACTATAATAATTTATTTTACTATTTTAAATTTCTTCTTCTTGTTGTTGTTTTTTCGCAAGTTTGGTGCAAAAAAAAAGGTCTCCTAAACTTTGTGTTCTTCAAAACAAGTTGTTATTTTCTTTTGTACTCAGTTGATTAAAATGTGAGCCTTTGAGTCTACCAAACTGTGTATATTTAGTACTCAAAAGATTTCCAATTCTAAGAAGTTGATCAAACTATTTGCGCTTAAAACGTTTTCAAGTTGATGCTCCAAAAAATTCTTTTTTTTTTCTATATGTTCATACTGTTATTTCAATACATAGAAAAACGCTGAACATCGTACAAGTCCAAATTGAAATTTTTGAAGAAAAAAGATTATTAATATCTTTCGGAGATTTTTAGGAACAGTTGAAACTTTGTACGATAAAGATTCTATTTATTAATTATGACATTGCTACGTTAAGTCTCCCAGAGCTTTTCCTAAGGATTTTTCTCAACTGCACAATTATATTTTAACTGCACATTATATTTTAAATACACAATTATATTTCAACTGCACATTATATTTTAAATACACAATTATATTTTAACTGCACATTATATTTTAAATACACACTTATATTTTAACTGCAGAATTATATTTTAACTTCATTATTTTTTAATACATGACGCCTTATTGCACCTCATATATTCAGGCCTAGTAACAAATGATCCCAAAATGAAGAATATTCTAGAAATATATTTATTTATCAACTCTGGAATGGAATTTTATAATCTTAATTTTTTTTAATATCTATTCACTCGAACTTACTTATATAGGTGAATTTTCAACTGCACAAATATTTTTACAGGTGCACAGTTTGTGATCAACTGCACACTAGGAAAACCCACGAAGCCTCCATTTAACTGCATTATTACATCTAAACGAGGGCGTAGTTATTTCTCAATTAGATTTTCCAAAACAAATTTAGATTTAAAACATTTAAAGTTTATCCCATTTTGTAAAGAGGAAATCAAAGGTTTTTCTATATTTTCGGTATTTTTAATTTTTGTTTAGTTTTTACAAATCAACTGTTTTTCTGAGAAGTCTGAAGGCCAGGTCAATAAAGTCTCCAAATGAACCCTTAACAACATACGAGGATTGACTATTTATCCTTTCGACATTCTCGTAAAACAGACGATAAAACACGGACACACACACACACAGATAGATAGATACGTTTATGTCAGCAAGTATTATACTCCCTCAGACTACGTCCAAAACATCTTTTAGATTTGTTGCAAAAAATTTTTAGCTTTCGTGATGTCTCAATGTAATTTAGTAACTATAACTAACGCACTGAAATATGTCCAAAACCACACTGAATTTTCTCTTTTCGGGCTCAATTTTTTAAACACTAGCGTATAGCCCGTCAGAAATGACGGGGCAAGTACTACCACCCCCACAGTATACCATAACCTCACATTTCATAGCTAACTGAAATAAATAATTTTTGCGAAATCAAGCTTGACCAACAAAGAAGCAGAAAAGTACAGTCGAGGCAGACAAACGTCAGTAAATTCCCTTGTGAGCCAATCAAAATTAAGATCATTCATGAAATGAATTCGTAGCGTATTCATAGAATGATTATTGGTAAAAATCAGTTAAATTAACAACTTCTAATATATAGAAAAGCCAGTGTGTTCTGCTAACACCACGTTCCAACAATGACTTTTATATCATGTTGCTGAGCAACAAAAGTATAGCCTAATATTGTTGTTAGTCTACGTACTGAAAATATAAAATGAAATGTATAGACAGCAGAACTGTAAAAATATTTGTCGATTTCTTAATTTTGAGTCTCCGTTGTTTAAAGCTTAATTCAGAAACAATTTAAGTTTAAAACTGGATCGATATTTTTACTTTCATGATAAATTTTATTCACTTGGCTCTAGGCTAAGTAATCCCACACTACGTCTTTGCTTTAGGCCTATTATACCAACACTCACTTCACTTATAAGGTTTCACGGCACCTCACCCTTCACGGCCCCCTTGTACCCCTATCAATAAAATCGTAAAGGGCAGACAGTAATCGAACTATTCTATCAGGATAAATGCATCTTGGCATCTTTTATGACTCCTCCTATTTTGAGAAATCA
>NW_013667269.1:157684-164992 GCF_000517525.1 Limulus polyphemus | reverse complement strand
AGTAATCGAACTATTCTATCAGGATAAATGCATCTTGGCATCTTTTATGACTCCTCCTATTTTGAGAAATCAAGCATGATGTGACGTGACACACACTGGCTTTTATATAGGTTAGGTTTAATTAAAATATGCGTGACATGACACACACACACACACACACTGGCTTTTATATGGGTTAGGTGCGTGACGTGACACACACTGACTTTTATATAAGCAAGCCGTACTTTCAATAAGTTTTAAGTGGTTAGTATTATCCATTTAGGATAGAATAATTCGTCTCATAATTATCACGTATGGATAAGTCCTATTATGTCATCTTAACTGAATTGCCTCACGATAGGTCAGCGGTAAGTTTAAACGTTTACAATTACAACACTAGAATAACTAGAATTCGAGATTTGATCCCTGCTGTGAGCGTAGCCCAGATAACCTATTGCGCCGCTTTGCGCTACAAACCAAAACAAAGTTCAATATATTAAAGACATCACTTTTGAGTAATAGATTTATAAAATTCACTTTACTCTTTTTTTTTTAATTATTTATTGCCTAATCACTAGAAAATTTAAAAAAAATTAATATTAATCAATATTTACTGTCAACGAGTCAAAAACACTATAAGATTTTTACTTAATTAAATAATGCACCAAAGAATGCAGAATAATCACATGCAAAAATCAGACAAAGTCCCTTAACTATCACCTGTTTTTCTGGCTTTCTAACTACGCAACAAGAGCAAAGTGGCCAGATTTTCTGGAGTCCAAAGTGGGACACCTAACTGATGAATAAGAATAAAAAAATTGGTTGCGTTAAAAAAATTAAAACTTCTTTTCATAAAATAAGCATATCATCTTATTAATGTACTTTTTATTATATATTATTATTTTTTAACAAATCAAGAGGGAGTTTTGGAAACCTGCAATAGAAAAGAGTGACATTCATGAAAAATACATACCATCTAATCATTACAGTTCTTCTTTGAAGATATTTCCTTAAACAACCTAAGATATTTTGGACATTTAGGGCATATCCTGAAATAAAACATATCCTGAAAAAAAGTAGAATATGTAGATTTTGTCATTTGGATGATTTTGGATAATATTAGTTTTATATGTTTTCTTGTTAACTACAAAGCTACATAACGGGCTATCTGTGCTGTGCCAACCACGGGTATTAAACCCCATTTTTAGCGTTATAAACCATCAAACTTACCGCTGTGTCACCGGGGGTAATTTCCTCAAAAGGAGCCGACGGCCACCTGGAGGGGTCACCTGTTTTAACCAGTCGCACCACTATACAGTAGTTTGTTGTCAGTCAGTCAGTCAGCAGACACTAAAATGACGTCACATGCAATTTGTACTGTCATTACGTGAGTAAAACGTGCGCATGCCATTAATCACGAGAAAATTGTGCACTCTGTAGGCTACAACACAGCATGACATATGAACTTCAAAAGCAGGAAATAAAAATATTTGTTACTCTTAATTTTGGTTATATTTACTCTTGAAACAGAACACTTTCGGGGACCTTGCGGAAGTACATCTAATAATAGTGGTACATTTAATAATCTGTAACCTAGTAATTAGAGTACTGGGCTATAGATTCGAATGCCCATTTCGCGTCTCTTTCTGCAAAATCATGCCCCGAACTTTGGGGCAGTGTGTACGTTATAAAAATGACGTTCAAAAATCCAACTATTTGAGTAGAGTAGCCCAAGAGTTGGCGTTGGGTACTATTGACTTACTTCCTTCCCTGTAGTCTATGGATTCAAAAGTAAGGACTGCTAGTGCAGATACCCCTTGTGTAGCTTTACGTCAATATCCGAAACAAACAAATATTTAATCAATAATATATTCTGACTGATTAACAGACAGGGGAAAATGTTGGATTTATTGGAGTGCGCGAGAATATGCAAAGTGTTTATTTGTTGTTTTAGCGAAAAACCAAACGATAGGCTATCGCTAACCCACAGATAGATATGTGTAAATGTTAACTTTTAAATTATTAATATTAGAATTGTTCGAGACAAAGCATGAAATGTTTCTAAATCCGGTTGTTGTTTTTTTAACGAGTGTCTTCAAAATGAAGACGAAATGAAATGCTTTAAGTAACTTGAATTTTTTGTTTTAATGTATATATATATACGCTCATTGACCATTGTGTTTTGCGTGAATGTTCATAGGGATTTTGTTATTATAATGTTCTTCATTATGTTGTGTGTGTATGTTCATAGAGAGTCTGTTGTTATAATGCTCTACATTACGTTGTGTGTGTGAATGTTCATAGAAAGTCTGTTGTTATAGTGCTCTACATTATGTTGTGTGTGAATGTTCATAGAGAGTCTGTTGTTATAATGCTCTACATTATGTTGTGAGTATGAATGAGAATTATGTTGATATAACGTTCTTCAGTATGTTGTTGATGAGTATTTAGAATATTTCTGCTCATATTTAAAATGTAACTTTTAACTAACCTAATCTTTCTTACTGGAAGACAGCTGAACTAAGTAAAGTGTGAAGGCATATCTGGTTGGTTTCCGTTTTGATTTTGACTTGCAGTGTGGGAGATTGGATAATTGTATTCAGAGTCAGAATGAATATGTAGTTATAACCATTCAAACGAACGAGCATTATGAAGCAGATCTTATTGATATTTATGCACTAGCTTATATTAAAAATAATCCGGTTATTTTACCAAATATGGTAATTTTTATTTCCGCTAGAGGGAAGTACCTTGCAGAACGTATTAGCAAAGAAAAATTATCCTGTGCTAAAATACGTCATTGATTTGTTCTGATATTTAGTATCTATGGCAAAACAACTAAAACTATGTGTTGTTGTCCTTAAGTTGAACTTTTTACCAGAGGAAAAGCAGCCAGTAAACACATCCCACCACCAGCTCTTCACGATAAGGGATTGACTATCACTCTTATAGCGCACTCATAGCTTAAAGTGCGGGAATAGCCTGTAGTATCATACAGATTCCATCACGGCTTCGAAATCCAGTCCTCTACCGCAGGCTAACCCGCGCCTTCGTCTCGTTCTAACGTTTCTGTTTATCCAATGAACGCCAAAAAAAAAAAAGAAAAAGACAGCAGTTAATGCAATAGTCTCAGCATTGAACATCAAATTTGTACGAGTAACAAGATGAACTGAAAACCTCAAATCCAACACTCTGAAACAGCTTAGTTTTCTTAAAAGACTGATGGAATAATGAACGTCCTTGTACAGAAGATTAATAAAGTATTTGCAACATACGATAAAGGAATGGCAATATAATTATGATTCATTACGTACTGTTACGATTAAGTATTTCGACGAAACTTGTTTCAATACTGAAAATACGCTTCACTACACTGCTAAATAGAGAGCATGCGCAAATTTCTGATAACAATTCATGTTTTTCGAGTTTCAGATTAAATGAAGCTGTAAAGCTAAAGGTTCTCGACTCGGTGACAGTGACGATATGGAAGTCAATTTTCTAATTTGTGAAGTACGAAACCTTAGAAGTAAGGAGAGAAACAGCAACGAATTGAATCAAGTTATCTTTTGAGTTACTCAATCAAGAAGACAAGCCAGCTCATATAACTAACTACACAGCAGTGAAACCTTCTGCAATATTGGTAAAATAGCTTTTATGTGTGGTTGCTGCCCGTTGCCAAGGCTACAAGTAAACAGTGGCTTTCATTGGATGTAAATAATTACCTTCTGTTGGTATATGGACAGAAAACGTTACAGTCTGCTGACACAATGAACATCTTCAAAAAGTAATGTTTACCACGAAGCAATGTCATTTGGCCGTTTCGTGAGGTTCTATTGTGTTTAGAGATCCATAAGTAGAGTTACATATATAAACATATGTATTATATACCTACACACACACATATATCTATATATATACTTTATACTTACATAAACATATAATTAAGGCAGTAATGCCACCAAAATGACCCTTTCCTCAGGAACTCTGCTTACATTCTTATACACACTATTATAATTATAATTAAATTTTCTAGACTAAATTTCTAACACTGCTAGCGCTCTCTGGTGCTGTAGAATGAATTAACTTTTCCAATGGGCTCAAACTAAATAACTGGTATTATATATATATATATAAGTTTTGTGTTTTCTTACCCTTCATGACCACTTTTATTTTCTGTGAAAAAACATATGCTGCTTTTACAGCATCAGCTTCAGATTACACTTGCTTTACAGCTTCAGATTACACTTGTTTTACAGCATCAGCTTCAGATTACACTTGCTTTACAGCTTCAGATTACACTTGTTTTACAGCTTCAGATTACACTTGTTTTACAGTATCAGCTTCAGATTACATTTGTTTTACAGCATCAGCTTCAAATTGCACTTGTTTTACAGCATCAGCTTCAGATTACACTTGCTTTACAGCTTCAGCTTCAGATTACACTTGTTTTACAGCATCAGCTTCAGATTTCACTTGCTTTACAGCTTCAGCTTCAGATTACACTTGTTTTACAGCATCAGCTTCAGATTACACTTGTTTTACTAGCATCAGCTTCAGATTACACTTGCTTTACAGCATCAGCTTCAGATTACACTTGCTTTACAGCTTCAGCTTCAGATTACACTTGTTTTACAGCATCAGCTTCAGATCACACTTGTTTTACAGCATCAGCTTCAGATTACACTTGCTTTACAGCATCAGCTTCAGATTACACTTGTTTTACAGCATCAGCTTCAGATTACACTTGTTTTACAGCATCAGCTTCAGATTGCACTTGTTTTACAGCGTCAGCTTCAGATTACACTTGCTTTACAGCATCAGCTTCAGATTACACTTGCTTTACAGCATCAGCTTCAGATTGCACTTTCTTTACAGCATCAGCTTTAGATTACACTTGTTTTACAGCATCAGCTTCAGATTACACTTGTTTTACAGTATCAGCTTCAGATTGCACTTTCTTTACAGCATCAGCTTCAGATTACACTTTCTTTACAGCATCAGCTTCAGATTACACTTTCTTTACAGCATCAGCTTCAGATTACACTTGCTTTACAGCATCAGCTTCAGATTAAAAAAGAACAACAAGTCGTACCCTAGCCATGATAAACAAAGTGCGGCGTTTAATAACAGTTTGGAATATAAGAACACAAAGGTTCGTGGCGAAAGTAATCTGCGTGACCCAGAAAACAGTAGACAACATGATAAAGAAGAATCTCTTCTGAAAAAGCAACAAAAGTCATGTGAACACAAGTTGATAACACGACATATTTATGTAACCATTTTATACTTCAATCACCTGGGTAATGAGACTGATACTCATTGTCTTATGTGTGATTGAATTGTTGAAGCGGGTAATGGGCAATTAAAGTTTTCGTACATTGGATTGCTTATGGAAAGTAGCAGGAAGGAGGAGCGCGCTTTAGCCATGACAGCTTTACTATGGAACCTTTTGTAAAGAAACTACGTTGTTGGGTTATTGTCAAGATGCTCAGTCGTCAGAGGGGACACGACCGGACGTAACGGTATGGACTGTAACAATTTGGTGAGGCTCCAACATCGGTTTAATATAATGTATTCAACCTATGTATAACATTCTGTACTTATTTAGTACATTAAAAATTCACATGAGACATCGTTCTTCAAAAAAGGTGGGTAAAATTTAATTCACACAGAGCTGTAAGTAGCGCCAATTAAGGATCATTAGTAGCTTCGCTCATATCAATACTTTTAGGTCGATAATACGATAGTAAAATCATGGAAATTGACGGTTTATTTTATAATACTTCTTGCACAAAAAAACCCAAATATTGAACTTGTGATGAGTACCAGCACAAGGCTTGATAATTTATTTGTCAATCCGTAAGCCTACTTTCGCTTTCCAAAACATACGATACGTGGAAGCAAATTACATTTGATGATGACAAACGTTTTCTGTATTAGATTAGATTCTGAGACAGAATATGTGACAAGATCGAATTTGTAAAATTATTCGAATATATAAATTTGTAACTGATAAATGTCTTAAGCTTCTTTTGAATTAGCGTGGGCACAGCACAGATAGCCCGTATTGCAACTTTATTCGTAAGAACAAATGAACAAAATGAACCTTTATTTTATTTTTCTCTTGAATTATTGTGGTGGGCACAGCACAGATAGTCCGTTTTGTAGATTTATTCGTAAGAACAAATGAACAAAATGAACCTTTATTTTATTTTCTCTTGAATTATTGTGGTGGGCATAGCACAGATAGCCCGTTTTGTAGATTTATTCATAAGAACAAATGAACAAAATGAATCTTTATTTTATTTTCTCTTGAATTATTGTGGTGGGCACAGCACAGATAGCCCGTTTTGTAGCTTTATGCGCAGTAACAAATGAACAAAATGAACCTTTATTTTATTTTCTCTTGAATTATTGTGGTGGGCACTGCACAGATAACCCATTTTGTAGCTTTATTCGTAACAAAAAATGAACAAAATATACCTTTATTTTATTTTCTCTTGAATTTAGTGTTGTCAACACTTAAACAAATTTCTGTTACTCTATGAAATGGAGGCAAAAAAACTGTGTGTGAATAACACATAACCTTTTATCTGGTGCATTTCTGATAACATGACTATACGGAAAGGTATGGAACTTAAACATTTTATAAGCTAATGAAGATACTTGACTTCATGTGTAAAAGCCTTTATTCGTACCACACGTCTGCATTTTCTTTTTATACCTAACTGTACAAATGATTAATGTATACGTTTTGTCTAACATTATAGTTCCACGAAGTTATGATACATTTAACATAAGAAGTATTTAATCTCTAGTTTTGTGGCTATCTTTATTATTTCAAATGATACAACATCTTGTAAAAAGCTAAAGAACCGTAGCATTATTTTAGCAGTTAGGCCTTGTTGTGTTTCAGTCGATATAATTATTAAAGAACATTATTTACACTTATCATTCTTGCACAGTTCCTGTCGTTTGATCTTTAGTTGAACATTAAACAGATAGTAAGAACAAACAATATTTGTATCATAAAGTTAACGCTAAAAAACTGTGACTTTCTACACACGTACACTATGATATATAGACATTCACACTTGCAATATTGTTACGACAGCGGAAGTCACGCAGCGCTGGGAGCATGTGCGCTGGAGTTTCTCGAAGGATCATGAATTTTCTTGGCAACTCTAGTTTGTTCCAGGCGCCCCCTTTTTTAGTATATAAGCCTGGCAGATAAAGCCTGCTGGATAGATAGATTGAAGAGATATAATTGAGTCAAGGGAACAGTAGGCACCGTAAGTAAATTGTGTGAATCGCTGTGATTTATAGAAT
>NW_013667269.1:142827-156717 GCF_000517525.1 Limulus polyphemus | reverse complement strand
GTGGAAATTCTGTGTACTAAAAAGTTGTATCGAGAAAGTATAAACTAGTTTTAATTAAGAAAGGACTTGTATCGCTGAAGTTCCTCGGAAAGAATTTATACGGGAAATTAAGGAAATTAATAAACGAACAGATACGTAACAATCTGTTACATAGACATTCACTTGTGCCGTATGTTATTAGACGTGGTTTTGTTCTTTGGATGAGTACGGCTATGGCCAAGTTTATTGGTGTAATACAGAATATACACAATAAACAAATATTGTAGAACGGGTTTTATTTTATTATATTTAGTTGATTGTTTAAAAATTATTCTATCTTATTTGCACTCATCCCTGTGTAAAAAAAAAGTTCCTGATTATTCAGCTCTAATGTGACCTGTTCTTCCCTACGAACTTAGAATGCTACGTTCCATGTGTCTTCCTGTTTTGTGCAACACAATTATCTTGGAACTGTCTTCCGAGAATCTGTACTTCCTTAGGTTATTTCGCTAATAAACGTTTATTTTTTCACCTTAAAACGTAATAATAATTCTATAGAACTGAGGCTATACAACTTTATTTGAGTCGAAAGAAAGAAAACAAGAGAAAGTTCAGATTTTACCTTTTATTTCTAAAAAACAACTATAAATACGTTCAGCGTTTAAATCGCAGTTTGTCAGTTATCTTTAGCTTGGTTGTCTTTTAGGTTTGAGCAGTACTGAAACTCTCTTTGAGTGCTTTTTCTGGGCGTGTGTAGGTCGAAACAAGAAACCTGCCAAGCAATAACAGCAATCTATGTTCTAAGTGGCTTTGAGACTATGTGTATGTTCGTGTGTGTGAAACAATTCTATAATTTACTAACGCCACTTCCAACACATTATTAAGTTTCAAGATATAAGAGACTTTAGTGCAATGATATAAAACTTTACCAGAAATTATAATACATATATAATTAATTTAAAAAATAGAAACACACCTCCATAAAGTCATTGAGTAAAAAAAAAACACGGGAACGTAAAACCATTTCTGTAAGGCTAGGATTTTTTTTTTTTTTTTGGAGCAGGATGTTCTAGAAAGCTAATGAGAAATGGCTAGTTAAAAAATAGATAGTTTTGTCTTTAGTCATATCAAAGTTCATCAGTAATCATTAAGTTAATTCCGTACATTAATTAAAGATGCTTTGAAAATGAGCAACTTACAAACTTTTTTTTATCCTAATTAGGGTGTATTAGATATGAAAACATTTTATTTGCTCAGACGTGTATTTATACATTTCTCATCTGCTATTAGTGAATGATGTTCTAATTGTCGTTCAAAGTACTGGATAAGATTATCCGGCAAACGAATTTTAATAATATCTGGATATATATATGTGTGGTAAAAGATGACGTTCCAAACTTCCCCAGTTTTGGCTGTTTTCACTGGATTGTGAATATTAATTCCCAATGTGTTTTTTAATTCACCCGTACGAATAGATCCAACTAGCCTTTATTATCCTTAGATTTATGACCGGCATTAGTCACAAAGCCAGCACTTGATGGAAGGTCACATTATTGGTCGTGGTCAGTTAGCCATGGGCCAGGCGTAGCCTAGTAGTTAACATGTCGGGATGCAGATGAAAAAGTCCAGGTCGATGAACGCGCTTCACATTTTCAGTTTTGGACGCATTATAAAAATGACAGTCAACCAAAGAGCCGAATAAAGCCCTCCCCAGCGGCGGGTGATACTGGATAGCTTCCTCCCCTCTAGTTTGTAGCTCAAAATTATAAACATCTATAACCGAAACCTAAAGATATATTTCGGGTGGTAAGCGATTAGAGAACAGGAAAATAGATTGTTCGAGGTGTTGATTGAGCTACTGAGACTGTTTTGTTATCAAGTATTAATATAATCGGTTAGAGATTTTTTTCCAAGAACGCTTCATTATAGAGAGATAATATTTATACATATTAAACAACAGACTTACTAAATGTTTTAGAGAAGCTTATTTATTCACAGAATGTCTCTTAAATTACATTGGTGAATAATTACCTATGCGATTCTCAAGTAATAAAAAAATTGTTAATAATTTCCTAAATAACTTTTTTTCCTTCTAGTGCGCGGGCTGGCCCTGGATTTCCGAGCTGGCGAACCAGGTTCGAATCTGTGCGATACCATAAAATCTTCTCCTTATTTTGAGTTGAAATGTGTTATAAGAGTGACAGTCAATTTTTTAGTGTTGATGGTAAGTGGCAGGGCACTGCTGACTGGCTGCCTTCCTTCTGGCCAGCACACCAGAATTAGTATCTTTGCCAAAAATACAAATACTTTGCCACCGCCACCCTCGTTGGCTCAGCAGTAAGTTTAATGCTTATAATGCTAAAATTCTGGATTCGATCCCCACGGTGGGAATAGTGCAGATAGCCCATTGTATAGCTTTGTACACAAAAGTTTCTTTCTGTCAACAGAGACACCTGTACGTTTGATGGATTTTTTTACGAATACGTTATTAGCTTCTCTTCAAAACAGCTAGGGCATTTACAATCGTTTTTAATAAAGCTAAAATAACTGATTACATAGAAAAATAGATATGTTACGAATTTGGATCAGCTTAAAATATGATAATCATAAAATACAAGATTCAACGTTTTGTCAATAAACTTTTGTTTCTACAGTTTGGCTTAAGTTGCATGGACATTTAGTTAGTGAAAGTTAAAGTCGACGACCAGCATTATTTGTGTTTATTTTACTGATTAAAAATCATCGGTTCAAATAATTTCTGAAATACAGGAGAATGCGGGCTTCTTCTCCTTCTGAACCAGGTTATCTGCTTTGAGACCTGACGAAAAGGATTTTGTCGAGCTCTATGGTTAGTGGCTGTTTGGGAGGAAGCAACTTAAGCTCATTGGTTGCTTTGATTTTGAGTGGGTGGAAAGCCTGAGCCCACTGCGGCAAGCGCTCTTGGTTTTCATCATCTTTGTCTGCAGCTTGTTTTGTTCTTATTTTCTGTCTCAGTTTTACTTGGTCCACCAACATATTTTATTTGAATATAACGTTTTTCTAACATATGGTACGAACCATCGATAACCTTAACTACCACGTATTTATTGGTAACCAACAATTGGGAATAAATGCAAAATTCAATATCACAAAACTAAGTTTATTCACATAAAATAAGAACCCTTTGAAGTTTAAAATTTCTAATTTTTTGGAGTCCACACATATATATATATAGATGATTTATATTTCAAGCACGCAGCAACTAGCCATAACAGTCTCACCAAATCGTTTCTGACGCACGAAACTTTTCCATGACGGCATGCAGGTTTATTTTTAGAACAGTCTATAGACATTTTGTTTTGTCTTGCTTAGTTTAGCTGAATTTTATCGCTCACACCAGTTATGTTTGTATCTTATTTCGGGTTTCTCATTCACTGTCATAGTTAGTCTCTTAGTGTTTCAAAGGTCATTAAACCAATTCGCCCTTTTTCAATCATCCCCATTACTTCACACATAAAGGTTTTGATATCTTTAGTTTTTTTCTAAGCATCTATATGACTATTATTTATTAATAACGTCTATAAAAGAGTTTTTCCAAGTACACACACACGTATAATCGGTGATTCATGTGACTCGGTAATCAGGTTTTCTAATGGCAAAAACTTGTAGTGTTTTTCTTTTACGTATATATCTTTAGAGAAAAGTTGTAAGCATTGCGTGTATTGTGTTACACTGTTTGAAATAATTACATAACAGTTTGTATTTCCACATGCATAGTAGAATTCCCATTGGTATACGGAAGAAACAAAGCACAAAGAAGAGAGGCATACTGTAAGTAATAAAAGTCCTTCAGAACGCTGGTTTCTCTCACAGGCAGTAACTGCATTTCCGTTGGCAGCGTTTCAGCACGGGGCGTAAGTGCGATAACAGGTAGATTGTGGAGAGAAGCGAATGGCGCGGGTCAGCAAGCAGCACTAGTCCAGAGAGGCAAAGCTGGGATCGATTTCACTTCACAACACAACGTTGAAAGATGGCGACCGAGATAAGTGAAAATAAACGAGTTTAAGTGTAAAAAAAAAGATGGTAAAAGGAATGGTCTTGTTTATGACCATGAAATTAGGGTTGTCATGGAGAAAAGTTGATATTGGATTTTAAAGATTATTATACATTTTATTGTCAGCGAGGTATTTTGATAAGTGAACGAGCGCAGACAGTGTCACAACTCAATATATGTGTGTACCGTTCCATTCTATTTTAATTTTCGTTTGTTATTGTGACTTTTTGATCATTAATAAAAGTAAAACTTGATTTTACAGATTCAGAATCAAGTATAATTAATTAGTTGATGGAATCATTTCACAAACTTAATTATATATTGGTTAACAATGCTTTTATGTGAGGTCCGGCCAGACATGACTTAGTGATTAGCGTGGAGGGCTACGGATCGGAAGTTCCAATGTTCTGGCTATGATATGCCACAGAAGACACACTGCACTTTTAGCTCTGAGGACGTTATAACCGTGACAATCATTTCTACTGTTCGGTCAAGAGAAACCTTGTAGGCGGAAGATGCTGCTGGCTAGTTGCCTTTGATCAGCAGTTCAAAATGAGAGATCGTTATGCCTGTGCCTTGGGGTCTGTAACCTTGCCGTTTACTTCATGTGTCTCATAAGATGCCGTTTAAGTTTAAAACACGAAATGCTCGATGTAAGATCTAGTTCAAACTGCATAGGGACCGTTTAAGTTTAAAACACCAAATATATGAAGTTTGAACTGGATCTCGCATCGAGTATTTGGTGTTTTAAACTTAAACGGTCCCTATATAGTTTGAACTAGATCTCACATCGAGCATTTGGTGTTTTATACTTAAACGGTCCCTATGTAGTTTGAACTAGATCTCGCATCGAGGGAACCGTTTAAGTTTAAAGCACCAAATGCTCGATGTGAGATCTAGTTCAAACTACATAGGGACCGTTTAAGTTTAAAACACCAAATGCTGATGTGAGATCTAGTTCAAACTATATAGGGACCGTTTAAGTTTAAAACACCAAATGCTCGATGCGAAATCTAGTTCAAACTATATGGGGACCGTTTAAGTTTAAAACACCAAATGCTCGATGTGAGATCTAGTTCAAACTACATAGGGACCGTTTAAGTTTAAAACACCAAATACTGGATGTGAGATCTAGTTCAAACTATATAGGGACCGTCCTAACTGAATATTGTGTTGCCACAGTCAACTCAAGATCTCTTGTATTCGCCTAAAGCTTTTAATTCGTTACTTTAAACAACCCTTATCAAACTTCTAGTCTGCCGATAAATCATTTTCCTTTTAGTAAGACTAGTTAAGCTGTGCTCTGAAAGTTATAAGTATATACGTATCAATCTTAAGTGTTATCATCCTACTACGAGCCAACAAAGTGAACAATATGTAACGGTAAACAATAAGTTAATAAGCCTACTTACTAATCGCTCATTCTGTCATTAAGTGAGATGTCTGATCTAGCCATTTAGATATATATATATATATATATATATATAATAATATTACAACGTACTGTGCAGACTTACGTAAGTCTCGCACCGCTAAAAACCGTGGTGGGCACAGCACAGACAGCCCATTGTGTAGCTTTGTGCTTAACTGTAAATAAACAAAATATTTAGTTCTGATATTAGATTTACACTCTCATTTAGCACAATTGTTAAGTAATTATAGCAATCGGATATCAAGAGTTGTCATGGTAAATAGCCTATAGGACCATCTAAGCCTAATTATTAATTAGTTATTCATATTATTTTCAATTACTATATGCTAACTAGTTTTTATCTTACATTTCGCTTTCTAATCTGTTGCTGCCTTCAGGAAAGTTCTGTGAAAAATTATCTCTGTGATGTTGCTTGGGATTCGATCCTGGGTCTTCTTGATATAGTGGTTGGTGTAATATCCAGAAAGATCGGTGTTACCAAATCGTGTGTCTATTATATTCTTGAATTCCAACTTAATGAGCTTTAGTATTCAGTAAAAGCTCTGGTAGACAGAAACAAACAAAATGTCATCCCAAATTCTGGCTTGATAAACTACAGTATTCACCAGAAACTCTCATGAACAGATACTAGAAAAATAGATGTCCGGTTCCGGTATGTATCTGTTCATTTAAAGCTGAAAATAGGCTTAATAAACCACCGTGTTTGAAAGCAACAACATTTTCCTAGTATTTCTTTACACTCTGTATTGCAAGCGGTTTTACATGCCTCATAGTCTAGATTATATCCATCAGATGGCCTATTTTTATAGGCTCAGTTTGAACACCAGATGGCAAGTCTGTTTTTTATAAATTCAGTTTGGTTAGCATTTGTCTTTCAACAACATGATTTTATTACTCTTATTCCTAGCGTTTAATTTGATACATTTTTATTAGCTAATATTAACGTTTGCAACTTTTCTCTTAAGAAGCATATCGAACTTATTTTTGGATTTTGAAACAGTTTATCTACCTGACCCTAATTTTAGGGTAATTTTTGGACTTTTATTCATTTTTTGTTTTGTTTTTTGCCTGGTATAGTCTGGAGGTTAAGGCACTCCACTCGCAATCTATAGGCTGCATGTATGAACAACCAAATGTGCTCGTCCTTTGAGCTGTGGGGAGGTTATAATGTGACGGCCAATCCCACTATTCGATTAGAGTAACCCCAAAGTTGGCGGTGGGTGGTGTTAAATAGCTGCCTTCCCTTTTAGTCTATTACTTTGAAATTGGGGACAGATAGCGCAAGTATCCCTCGAATAGCCTGGAACGAAATTCATGAAAACAAACAATCAATCCTCTTTTTCTATTTTCCTTGTTTTTGTGTTGTCACAAAATTCATAAGAGGGCAGCAGAAACAGAGGCCTCGTCTATATTTATTCTTTCTTCACAAAGTTGCTTCCAAATAAAAACAAATGGCTTTCCCGTCACTATGCTGATTAAATCAGATGAGATCTGGTGGAGGAAAATGAAGATGTATAGGACAGGTTCATAACATGTCTGTATAGCAGAGAGAGTAGTCCACAAAATTTGATTAGCACGCTACCATACAGATTGAGAAAGGTGGTTAATGTTATTGTGGCAGCAGTGCATTCGGAGCTTAATAGCTTCTGCCTTTAGCTCCCGGCAATTTGTTTTTCAAAGTATTATTTAAAGAACAAAAATATGCTACATCAGCACATTTTGTAACAGCACGCATAGAAAATTGTTTCCTCAAGCTCTTGCAACAAATAAACTGGAAGTTTTAAACCTAATCTCTTTTTTTCAGTTGCTACAATCACTACACAAGTACACAATAAGCCCTTAATTTGCAAGCAATATCCTCTTAATTGCTTGATCGAACTTATTCCAATACTGATTGCTTAGAATCAATATTGTTTTTTAATATAAGCAATGCAAGTGGTTTGTATACTTTAGGTCATCAAAAGCTAGAATACTTCCTGAAGATGCCTTTTATATAAGTTTGTCTGTCGTGTATTTTACTACGTATCTCTTAATGCTGCATTTTTGTTGTAACAATTAGTATTTTTATATTACTTGCGAGAATCTACACAAAGAACAACCTCGTAGAAAACACACCTCAAATGTCTGCAACGTAAAACTATGTGCTTGTTTGTTTCTTGGACTAACTGCGCTAGCCGTCCTTAATTTTTGAAGTGATAGTTTAAAGGGAAGGCAGCCAATCGACACCACCCACCGCCAACTCTTGGGTTGCTCTAATCAGACCAAATAGTGGGATTTTACTGTCACTATTATAATCCACGGCCCCAGAGTTCGAAGCGCTATTGTTTTCAGGCGATAGCGGGACACGAACCAGAGACCCTGCGATTCACAATACGGCATACTAACCACTGGGCCGCGCTCGGTCCGTAGAAGAAGACAAATTCCCGTCCAACGGAAAGAAGGAAGACGTACAGTATAGAACTAAAAATAATGCAGTTTTGTTTCACGAAATTCGATCTTTACTTCCATGCTGGGGAAGACGTATACCCACCAGCATTTATCCATCTACAGTTCCACGTGTTTATTCTGTTCATTGATGGAACGAACCCAGAGATGTCACTGTCAGCCTTACCTGGTACAGGTATTAAATCAATCAGGCTTTAGGAGGAAATCAAACTAGTTTTTCTAATCTTTCTAAGTCAAAAACAAAATTACAAAATTAGCTTTTGTGAAAAGTTTGTCGTCACTTTAGTATCGTTAATCAAACCCATCAGATAATTGACATGAGATCCGTTAGAGAGTCAACGGGTTCGAAACAGTCATTCACAATAACACAAAAGATGTCTTTAGTCGTAGTCACTTAGATTAGAGTGTTTTCTGAGACGTACAATAGCTCTAAGAGAGCAGCTATGTTATTCCGTTGAATAAGAAGGACGAGACAACAACAAGATGAAACTTCGGAACATTTTAGTAAAATGACAGAGTTGTTGAATATCGTTGTTCCACACATTTTGTTGATACTTAGTTTCAGTGAAGATACATACTGCTATAAAACTCATTGTTATAAGAGATATACACTGCTATAAAACTCATTGTTATAAGAGATATACACTGCTATAAAACTCATTGTTATAAGAGATATACACTGCTATAAAACTCATTGTTATAAGAGATATACACTGCTATAAAACTCATTGTTATAAGAGATATACACTGCTATAAAACTCATTGTTATAAGAGATATACACTGCTATAAAACTCATTGTTATAAGAGATATACACTGTTATAAAACTCATTGTTATAAGAGATATACACTGCTATAAAACTCATTGTTATAAGAGATATACACTTCTATAAAACTCATTGTTATAAGATTGCTGCTGCGTCTCGACTACAAAGAGACTTCGTGTTCTGTGCATAAGAAACTAAGACTGTATATCTAACAACTTAGAGTTAAACTTCTCAAGTTCACCAGATGATTATAGAGAAACAAAGCTATTAATAAGTTCCTTCATCAAATAGGTTACAAGTTCGGTTATTTAAGCCTAATACTGATTTCGATTGGTGAAGTTCCGCATTCATCACAGTTTTGAAGTCTTTGAAATAAATCAGCATGAGGACAATAAGTTTTCAGTTTTCTGTTGTATGGTCTCCATTTAGTTGCAATATTGTTATTATCATTTTTCAATAGATATTATTCACTCACAGAAAGTGTACAATAGTTTTCGTTTTATTTTTATTTTCCTTGGATCTCTTTGGAAAGAGATCATAGTTCTATTAGTTGTATTTACTGCAGTTGATGTGGAAAGGAATTACACAACACGTGCCTACTTTTGGATAAAAGTTCAAGTCATCTTTATTTGATTTCAATTATTACTAGGCCTATTCTTTTAAGAGAATCTCAATAAGTTCTAAGCCTGATTGTTTTCCAGTTATCTTTCAACTAATGTATTCTTTCGTACTCTGTACATACGTAAAGCTTTGTGAAAAAAAAAACAGATTTCTTTACTAAGGCTCTTAGAAGAATTGATAAAAGCAAGATCGGTGTCAGCGTGAACATGTAGTTTTAATATTGTGATAAGATTAACGTTTGATAAAAGGAATTCAATCTATCACACGAGCGTTAATTAATAAACACCTTATCATGTAAAGAATATTATACAGAATTTAACCGTGGGTGGACATTTTCAAAAATGTATTACTGATATCAAAGTAAGGAAAGTGAAAAACGAAAATAGAAATTTGCCAAATCTTTAAACATTGCCGAAAAACAGGCTTAAGGAGTAGCTTGCAATGAATACTTCTAACCAAAAATATTAAATGCGTACACGATTTAAAGAGATTGGATACGCATGCCATAAATGTTCATTGTCACAGTTAGTAGCTGATACGATTTCATGAAGTCAAATTCTTCGTTAGTTACTTTCTTTTTCAATACTTGATACTAATATTAACTGAGTTTTACA
Organism: Limulus polyphemus; assembly: GCF_000517525.1. Classification (NCBI taxonomy): domain Eukaryota; kingdom Metazoa; phylum Arthropoda; class Merostomata; order Xiphosura; family Limulidae; genus Limulus; species Limulus polyphemus. Next base: position 146,827 of record NW_013667269.1, on the reverse strand, counting down.
TCCTACATTTCATACTCACTAGTTTTTACACCCTATGTGTCCGTACTCACTAGTTCTTTATATCCTACGTTCCGTACTCACTAGTTATTTATATCCTACGTTCCGTACTCACTAGTTATTTATATCCTACGTTCCGTACTCACTAGTTATTTATATCCTACGTTCCGTACTCACTAGCTATTTATATCCTACGTTCCGTACTCACTAGTTATTTATATCCTACGTTCCGTACTCACTAGTTATTTATATCCTACGTTCCGTACTCACTAGCTATTTATATCCTACGTTCCGTACTCACTAGCTATTTATATCCTACGTTCCGTACTCACTAGCTATTTATATCCTACGTTCCGTACTCACTAGTTTTTTAAATATCCTACATTCCATATACCCACTAGTTTTTAATATCCTATGTTCCGTACTCACTAGATTTTTTTAATATGTTACGTTTCGTACTCACTAGATTTTTTCACATATTACGACTAATAGGTCTATAATTACTGGACAATTTTTATCATTTCCCTTGAAGAGAGAAGTTAGATTTATACTCATTTCCTATGCTGAACTTTACTCTGCCTTTTATTATTTTTGCATTCAGTTTTTACTGACCCTCACCATTGTCTAGTCCTAGTTTAAAACTTCCCGTACAGCTGAGTTAATAGCCTTAGCAAACAAGCCAGCCCCTACTTTATTTAAATGTAAACCATCCGTTGCAAAAAGCTCTCTTCTCCCACAGAACTGATCCCACAAGTCCAACCAGCCAAACTGTTCATCCTCACATACTAACCTAAGCCTAGCATTTAGGCCTAATGACTTACTTATAAATTCATTCATACAGTTAATTCTGGGCAATATTCCTGACAAAATTAAGTTATGGCCGTTTTCTTTAAGTACCTTTATCAACCCCTTATACTTATTAATTAGCTCCTCTGACGTACCTTTCCCTGTATTATTAGCCCCTACATGAACTACAAAAACTGTATTTGTGCTAGCCCCTTTATTACATCTCTTGCTCTGTTAGTTATATCCTCCACCTGTGCCCCTGGGTAGCATAATCTGATTATTTTCTCCATATTTACCCCACAGACTATTCTATCTCTGTCTGAGTTGCTTTATTACTCAATAAATTCCAAATTTTGTTTGTCCGAAATGTTGCTTTGCTACACAACAACATTCAAACTTTACTACTCAATAAAATCCAAACTATGTTTGTCCGAAATGTTGCTTTGCTACACAACAACATTCAAACTTTACTACTCAATAGATCCAAACTTTGTTTGTCCGAAATGTTAGTTCGCTAAACAACGACATTCAAACTTTACTACTCAATACAATACAAACTTTGTTTGTCCGAAATGCTGCTTTGCTATACAACGACATCCAAACTTTACTACTCAATACAATACAAACTTTGTTTGTCCGAAATGTTGCTTTGCTACACAACGACATTCAAACTTTACTACTCAATAAAATACAAACTATGTTTGTCCGAAATGTTGCTTTGCTACACAACGACATTCAAACTTTACTACTCAATAAGATCCAAACTTTGTTTGTCCGAAATGCTGCTTTGCTACACAACGATAGTCAAACTTTGTTTGTCCGAGTTGTTTTGCTGCACAATAGCATCCAAACTTTGGTTAGTTTTCCACAATTTTCTGTGAAAGTGAAAACATCATCACAAACTCAGAAATGAATCAGATGTATCCTAAAAAAAACAAAAAAAAAACAACGAAACTGCAGTGGTTTGTTTTGTATATTTGCACAAAGTTACACAAAAGCTAGTTGTGCTAGCCTTTCCTGTTTTTCTACGGATAGACACGAAAGAAGGCAGCTACTGAACATCGCCCACTGCCAACTCTGAAGCTACCCATGTCAAATATCGCTATTTGGCTCTCACTCTTATAACGCACCTACTGCTCCAAAATGAGAAATGCGATGTGACGTAAACCCTTAATTCGCAGTCTGACATGCTAACCCCTAGGCCACACCTTATCCAAAGTACAATAATAAAACAAGCATAATATTTTTATACATGTACAGAGTGTATGCCAGGCTTGAATATACTTCGTTCCCGTGTGTGCTTACCGTTGCAAAAAGGCATTAATTTTTACCAACAAATTTAATTCTATTTATATGTTCTTTCATTTTATTTTATGGACTTGAAAATTGTTACTTATGAAAACAAACAAATAAGCAAGGAAAACGTTTGCTCGCATGTCATGTTAAAGCATATTACAGAATACAGGTTTCTGCAATTTAAAGTACATATATCTTGTTCTAAATTTAGAGCTTGTTGTTACCAACCTTGAACTAGCGTTTGATATTGAAAATTATATATATTGTACTTGTACATAAATATTATATCACGATATTGATTTCTGTAAGTTAGTGCGGTTATCTTTATTATAGTTCTGCGTGACATCATAAGGTGAGTTGTTATTAAGTGTTCAGATAGATTGGTTATTGGAAGTTTATTACATATATATCAAAGTATTTTTCACCAGATCTAGAAAGCCAATGGTCAAGTGATTAACGTTTCAGAAACTAGAAATGATGACGTGATTTAAGGTGGAAATTGAAAACTCGAATCTTTGGCGCGAACAAAATTTTAAATAGATTTTTAAAATGAACAAATTTTAAGTGGAATTGAAATAAGGTTTAACATTAACGTAGAAGTTAAATCCGTTGGGATGTTCTTTGTTTCTTCTGCTTCTTTTTCTTTTCTTTTTTGACAAAGAGAGAGAGGGGAGTGCTTGCGTTAGGAGCCAAGAATTGGCGACTTTTGTCTTACAATTTAAGTAAGTTAGAGGTTTATAACACTTCTATAAGAATTTTAGGGGTCAGCATATACTTAAAACTGAGTCAGAGTAAACAAGAAGCTACGCTTAGTACTTGTGCAGATCAGGGTAAACAGAGAGCTACGTTTAACACTGTACAAATTAGAGTAAACGTAAGGCTACGCTCAGCACTGTGCAAATCAGAATGAACATACTGCTATGCTTAGCGCTATGCAAAAATAAAAAGGTTTCTAACTTAGTAGTATTTGCATTTTTCACATTAAATTTCAAAGAGCTCTAGAGAAAAGATGGAGCAGACTTTAAAGTTTAAAAACTATGGATGAAAAAAGTATAAACTTGAACTGAGAGTAAAATTTTGTCAGACAAAATCCATGCGTTAACTCCTAAACTTTTCACCTTTTGAAGGTTTAGATTTTGACCACATTATTGTTCACTAATGTATTCAAGTTCAGGTTTTAACCACATCATCGTTCATAGGTGTTTTAAAGTTTAGATTTTGGCCACGATATTGCTCACTAATGTTTTCAAGCTCAGATTTAGACTGCATTATTGTTCACTAATGTTTTCAAGTTTAGATTTTGGCCACGATATTGCTCACAGGTGTTTTCAAGTTCAGATTTAGACCACATTATTGTTCACTAATGTTTTCAAGTTTAGATTTTGGCCACGATATTGCTCACAGGTGTTTTCAAGTTCAGATTTAGACCACATTATTCTTCACTGATGTTTTCAAGTTTAGATTTTGGCCACGATATTGCTCACAGGTGTTTTCAAGTTTAGACTTAGACCACATTATTGTTCACTAATGTTTTCAAGTTTAGATTTTGATCACATTATTGTTCACTAATGTTTTCAAGTTCAGATTTGGACAACACCATCGTTCACTAGTGTTTTAAAGTTTAGATTTTGGCCACGTCATTGTTCACTGGTGTTTTCAAGTTCAGATTTAGACCACATTTATTGTTCACTAATGTTTTCAAGTTCAGATTTAGACCACATTATTGTTCACTGGTGTTTTCAAGTTTAGGTTTTGACCACGATATTGTTCACTGGTGTTTTCAAGTTTAGGTTTTGGCCACGATATTGTTCACTGGTGTTTTCAAGTTTAGGTTTTGGCCACGATATTGTTCACTGGTGTTTTCAAGTTTAGGTTTTGGCCACAATATTGTTCACTGGTGTTTTCAAGTTTAGATTTTGGC
>NW_013667269.1:140101-141981 GCF_000517525.1 Limulus polyphemus | reverse complement strand
CTGGTGTTTTCAAGAAGACATTACTTTTTCTTCTCAGAAATACTTGGTCAAAATGAGTAAAACATGTTCTCGCTCTGGAATGAAGAAAATCTGTTGATAATCGTCATATTTCTGAAATAATAAGCGCCAACTCCAGTAGTTCTTGATAAGTGAACAATGGTCTAGTTATTTTCTTAACACTTGTAGATCTGTTAGATATAATCCTCTATCAAATGGTTGGTTGTTAGTTTGGCAAATCATTCATTTTAGCGGGTCTCTCAACTTTGTGGTATTAATTGTCTGTATCTATTAAAATTATTTTATTGTCTGTATCTATTAAAACTATTTTATTGTCTGTAGCTATTAAAACTATTTTATTGTCTGCATCTATTAAAACTATTTTATTGTCTGCATCTATTATGCCATTTTTTTCTGGACAATGGTCAGTTTTCGTACATACAAACGAACAATAAACAATGTCGTGATTTATGTTGTTCTGTTGTCGAAATAAATTCAAGATATATCCATTGAACACTTTCGTTCTTTCTTTTTTAATCAAATTTTATTTTTTGCAGGTAGATAAATTAAGTTTGTATTTATTCTAATTCTTCTAAGTCAGAAAAGCTCAACTCTACAAGCTACGCATAAAGTAATACCGAGCCTAGATCTTTTGTACATTACACCTAGTTGATAAACTAGGAATATAAGGACATTCCAAGTTTCATTAGAAGATTGTTCGTCTGTCTAGAATCATCTCAAATTAGAGAATTTTCAACAAAATAGGAAAGTCTGTTAATTATGCTGAAAGCTAAACTCATGAACGATAGGTTTTATACAAGTCAGTAAAGTTTTTCAGTAAATAAATAAATAGGTGTAATTTTATAAGAACACGAAAAGCTTTTTACACAACAGATTGTCCGTTTCGTGCAGTGTCTGTCTTGTATTCGGTCTGACAAAAACCCAAACAGCTCTAATAGGAGGAGGTATCGCGTTTCTCTCAGGCAACATCATGTCCTCTCAAAGGGGAACGTCAAAATCAGCTGCCGGAACTGAGCTGTAGGGATCACAAGGAGGTGTGGTGGGTGGGGAGATGTTTGGTGGGAATGAAGCAAAGAGAATGACATGCTGCACAGGCTTTCAGGCCGTGAAGTAAACCAATCTCCGGTCGTTTTCGTCTTTTCCCCTTAGATCTGATCGGCAAACTGAAGCTACGATGCCAAGCGCTTTGCAACAGAATTGAGAGTAATTCAGTTAAATGTACAGTCATCCTAAGCCTAATCAGTAGTGTCATTAGACTCCAATGTGTGTAATCTAAAACTGAGCTTTAATGCTACGTTAACATAACTCTACTAATGAGATTAAGTGAGATCGGGTGCTTTAAAGCTCAAAGAAACCAGTTTAAACGTTTGTGATATGAATAGTTTACAATTTTCTTCAGAAGGATTAAAATGTAAGCCAATGTCGACTGAAACAATCGTGTCTTTAAATGAAACATCTATAAAACAAAACAATAAATAACGAATTTCAATCAGGAAGGAAATCAGAAATACATGGTCAAGATGTTTGGTATAAATCCGGGATGCTGGGACGTTCGAACATCGAAACCGCCGAAGATTAGTTGATGTATTGAAAGTGCGAAACCTAAATATTCAAACTGTGGGATAGTTATGTACATCGATAATTATCGTAGCGTGGAAGAAATGATTTTTCGTCAATATTACCGGATAGTTATGTACATCGATAATTATCGTAGCGTAGAACAAATGATTTTTCGTCAATATTACCGGATAGTTATGTACATCGATAATTATCGTAGCGTGGAACAAATGATTTTTCGTCAATATTACCGGATGGTTATTTACATCGAAAATTATCGTAGCGTGGAACAAATGATTTTTCGT
>NW_013667269.1:134394-139344 GCF_000517525.1 Limulus polyphemus | reverse complement strand
CAAAAGGGTTAATTGGTCAGAACTTATAAATATTTTACGTTGTTGTTCGGTTTTAGTTACGCCCTTCTTGTGAAAGCTATTCGGGATTACACAAAAGGGGTTAATTGGTCAGAACTTATAAATAGTTTACGTTGTTGTTCGGTTTTAACATAACTTATTTATATGGAAAACAGCCGTTATTCTCCTTCTCTTCTTGTATTCAGTTTTATAGTCTTCTCTAGTCAGTAGAGAAAATACTTTTATTTGAAGAAAATTATAAACCATGCGTACGTCATAAATCAGCCTGAATGACGTGAAGGTTTCATTTATAGCGCCACCTATGAACAGACAAACATTGTCAAATAATAATCACAGAAGAAACTTGTTCATCGGACCGTAAAAATAAAAATCACAGTTTTAATTCCTTGTCTTGTAGCTTTGACAGGCAAGACAATTAATACTTGCTATTCAAATAATACGACGTGAAACTGAAAACGTATTATTCTTTTCTTCATCACTTTCAGTTCCATTCATAGAATTTTGCTCTCGCTGTTCTGGACTCTAAAAAAACAATTATTTATTATTGGTCCGCTAGAGAGTCTCACTCCGTTTGTAGGCTTAGGCGCAGAACTAGGACTAGACTGCATTATCAAAAATCTTTTTACTTAAAAAGTAAATTGTAGCATCGAGCAAGCTCGTGCATTTATTTCTTATAATATTTTTAATAAACGTATTTCAAACTTGGGTTGTACTTGTTTTATCGTTCTAGAGATTTGTCTTTCTCTCTCTAAGATAAAATGTTTTATATAAAACTGTACGGAAGAAAACTTTGTAGTTGGCAACGAAACTTTCGGGATTTATTTTGTTCAATATTTAGCAATCGAAGAAAATATTTCCTCTCTACACGCCTCCAATTGGCACAGCAGTGAGTCTGAAGACTTATACCGGGTTTCGATACTCTTTAAGTACATCACAGATAATAACCTATTGTATAGTTCTGTGCTTAACTACAAAGAAACCACTTTACATCTCATTTGCACACTGAACGACGTTTCGCTATAACGATGGTAAAAGTACAGTCATTACATTTCAAGATTTTACCTTTCAAACGTTCATGTATTTTCTGCGATCTGTGGAAATGAAATCCTAAAACAGCTATAAATACAATGTCCATAGTGGCTCCTAAGTGTATTGTTATAGAGGGCGCCACTCGAATTACAAGATGACTAATAAACGATACTAAGAAGTGAACAGGGTTGTCTACTGTACGTTCACCACTAAATCGTGTCCATGTTTGAGAGATAGTGACGAAGTATAACACCACTGATTCGAGATAACGTTCATTTCACGGGGTGTAATAATGGTTACTTAAGGGATGTTTCTCGTGTGGTTTAAATATTACATATGTTGTGCCTGCACATTGTTCTGACGATAATGGCAACGATTTTCTTCGTCTATTTGTAAACACTGTGAGAGTACCAAACTTCTAGTATGTCAAGGAAATTCAGACTTTAAGCGTCTTCTACTTGCAGCTTTGAATCAAACGAGTTTCAGTCTTTAATATGATAGATTTAATTTGGTTACTTTTTTCAGAAACAGATAGATAAATATATAGACAGATAACAATTATTACAAGGGAATGCACACATTTTGTAACGTCCGATTAAATATAATAATATATTCAGCGCGTGCTCTTTCTGAAGAATAACGAACTGCTATTTAGTTATTTTCTTTGTAAAGTCAAAGTCGAGTTTTTGATAGGATTACGGTGATTTACTCTACATATAACATGCAAAGCAAATATTTATGCTAGATGAACGAAAAGATTAAAATTGACATCGATTTTCAAATAATCTAATCATTTTATGAGTCACTTGAGGATGTCAAATTCTCAAAGCTGAATTTATCACTGAGAATCTTGAATCAATATCACAGACATAACTCCAGTCGTTACTGAAGAGTGAATCTTCAAAGCCACAGACATAACTGTTTATTATCTCCAGTCGTTAAAAAAGAGTGAATATTGCAAGATTCACTCTTCAGCAACAACTGGAGCTGATACACAGTTATGTCTGTGACTTTGATTAATCAAAGTCACAGACATAATTTCTGTCAGCCCCAATCATTAAACTCAAAATACCCCTTAAAAGGCACGTGATTTCCTATAGATTTTTCAGCAAATTAAAAACAATGTATAACTTGATGAAGCATTGTAAAACGTGTGTATCATTTGAATTATTAATATATAGTGTTTTTTCTCCTTTTTTTGTTAGATAATGTATATCCATAATCGCGCAATTTTGTGAGAATATTTTAAACACTACAATTGACATGTTTCTGATTGAGTTACTAGATACGTATTCTATGTGTAAGTTTGTAGTTATGTTTGTAAAACGTTGCTGTTGAGATCATCGAGCCCGATCTGATGGCACAGTAGAGTTAAAATATACTTTCTAGTAACACAGATGAAATTTAAATATTTGCTAAACGTATATCCCTTACAATGAAACATTTTCTCCTGATTATGTAAAAACAAAAATTACAAAATTACAGTAATTTTCCTTTCTGAAAAACAATAAAAATCGTATTTGTTAACATAACGTATGCGTGTATTTTTTTATTATTTTTGGATTAAATTAACGAAACAGGTTTTCATTGGAGAAGGAAGATGTAGAGTATTAAGTTGTAAGCGGGACTTATTGGCGAAACAACTCTAACGCAACGCTCATTTCCTACATTTCTAACAGTATTTAATAGGTCTACGGACTTACAACGCTAAAATCCGGGGTTCGATTCCCTGCGGTGAACCCAGCAAATAGCCCATTGTGGCTATGCTCGAAAACACGCACACAGAGTATTTGATAGGTCTACGGACTTACAACGCTAAAATCCGGGGTTCGATTCCCTGGCGGGGGACACAGCAGATAGCCCATTGTGGCTATGCTCGAAAACACGCACCCAGAGTATTTGATAGGTCTACGGACTTACAATGCTAAAATCCGGGGTTCGATTTCCTGCGGGGGGACACAGCAGATAGCCCATTGTGGCTATGTTCGAAAAACACGCACACAGAGTATTTAATAGGAACACCCTTACAACGCTAAACTCCGAGGTTCGATTCGCCGCAGTTAAGACCTTGTGTAACTTTGAGCTAAAAAAAACATAAACACTAAGTTAACAGCAAGGTTTTAATAGGGTTATGTATCTCTTAAACAAAGATGATTAGTTTTTAATATACTGCACTTAACAATAAGGTTGTGGCGATCAAGCTATCCTCTGACTTAGAGGTTAGTCTACGGGATTTTTCCGCTAAAAAAAAACGGGTTTCATTACTCGAGGTGGGCACAGCACAGGTAGCCCACCGTGTAGTTTTGTGCTTACTAACAAACAAACATCAAATCGAATATCAATCATTATTATAGTAATCAAATCTTGATATTCTGTAGTAATCATAATAATAAAAAAGGACAAAATAATAATAGAATAACATTCGTTGCAGTTTGGAGTGTTAAACAGATTGCCAACCCACATAAAAATTACGTTTCTTTCTAAATGATGAAACGAAAATTAGTTGCACGTTAGTCAAGACGAAAGTCCAGTAAAGCCTCGTATTATAAATGCAAGTAAATATATTTGAAGCGTTATTTGTTTTTGTCCCGAGGGTATTTCATTTACTTCCACAAATTTGATTTTGTTCTTCAATAGTCCCGATTAATTTCAACTTCTTAATCAGCGCGTTAACACGTTTAGCCGTTTTTTTTTTTTTTTGGTTTGTTACTTGTAATTAATATAATATTCTTAAAGTAAATTACAAAATGTTTAGTACTTAAACTGAAATACTCTTTCGACGTACGAAGCTGCCCCACATGGAGCTTCAGGTAAAATACTAATAAACATTATAGTTCAAAGGTGAACAGTAATTTATCGAAAGTGCAAATGGAAAGATTCGCACCGGTGACCTTTACTCAACCAGTTGTGTGTAATTCTTTAGAAAGAGTTAGAGGCTATTACCGAAATTAATGACTTGTTTGCTTAAGAATATCATTTTAAGGAGCTTTCCTCGAAACCGGATAATTTGTAATTTGACAGTTATTAATAGACCTTCAGCTTGAGTCATGGCTATGTACATATCGTCATGCAAACGCCGTATATAAAAGTAGTTAATTACTTTTCCCCGTATATTGTCTCTTATTTTCAACAAACGTTCCCACGTAATAAAGAAAAACAAAAAAACATTTGCTTAGTTTCAGTTGTTGTTTTTTATGTGGTTATTTTTCTATTTGAGAGTAGTTTAGGAACAGCAGTAAATCGTTTGTATCTTCCGTTCCGTTTATTTGTTTGTTTCTACTCCTAAAATGAGCTTTTAGCAACGAAAATGTCGACGCTATCTCCCTCTCACGATACAAATTCTCCCTAAGTAATAGTGAACGAGGACCGACGTCCCAAGAGAAACACCAGCCATTAGCCAGTATTTATACCATTAAAACGTGTTATTTGTAGAAACGACGTTACACCGAAATGAAATATCTTCTTTTTGAAAATCGTCTTTTTTCTCTTTCTTTATCTATGAAAACAATCAAAACAGACTCAAGCTTCTATACTGACCATAAGTACGTTTTATTTCTTTGTAACAAATTTTCATTGCTTGTCTTTTCATTCTTAACGTAAACAAAAAAACTGATTACAAAGAACTTGTAAAAAAGGATTCGTCATAAATACATCACAAATGTTATACTGCCACAGTTATTATACATCATAAATGCATCACAAATGTTCTACTGTTACAGTTAGGATTCGTCATAAATACATCACAAATGTTCTACTGCCACAGTTATTATACATCATAAATACATCACAAATGTTCTACTGCCACAGTTATTATACATCATAAATGCATCACAAATGTTCTACTGTTACAGTTAGGATTCATCATAAATACATCACAAATGTTCTACTGCCACAGTTATTATA
>NW_013667269.1:107399-133569 GCF_000517525.1 Limulus polyphemus | reverse complement strand
CTACTGTTACAGTTAGGATTCGTCATAAATACATCACAAATGTTCTACTGTTACAGTTAGGATTCGTCATAAATACATCACAAATGTTCTACTGCCACAGTTATTATACATCATAAATGTATCACAGATGTTCTACTGCCACAGTTATTATACATCATAAATGCATCACAAATGTTTTACTGTTACAGTCACTATTCTTCATAAATACAACAGAAATGTTCCGGTGTCACAGTCAATATTCGTCATACCTAGATCTGAAATGTTCTGCTATCAGATTCATTATTCGTCACAGCTACAGCGCCACGTGAGTCCGCTCAACCAGTGATATGCCTTGCTCTTCTTCAAGACTAGAGTGAGAACTGAGACTTCTGTAGATAACGACTTTATTCTTAATCAAATAATAAAGTGGGCCGTAGCTTCAGTCTTTAGTCTTTGTTATGACCTAAGCAAGAATTAAGTAATTTTCTATATGTACTACTCATCCCTGTCAAGGCTAGAGCAGAAATTGACTGTTCTCTCTTAGATGGTGTAAGGGCGTTTTTTTTTTTGTTTTTTTGTTTAAGCCTTCTTGTTGTGTCCATTATTTTCAGTTGTTTTCTTAGACATTTTACCTTTACTCACATCAAATCCTTTATCCTGTTACCAACTGATAAAAGTCTGGTACACAAGTTACGTTAGATATTGAAGACTGAGTTAGTTACAGTCTTTACATTAGATATTGAATATTGAGTAAATGACAGTCTTTACCCTGTTATTCACTGATAAAAGTCTGGTACACAAGTTACGTTAGATATTGAAGACTGAGTCAGTTACAGTCTTTACATTAGATATTGAATATTGAGTAAATGACAGTCTTTACCCTGTTATTCACTGTTAGAAGTCTGGTATACAAGTTTGTTAAATGTTGTAAACTGAGTCAGTTAAACCCTTTACTCTCTCTCTCTACCAATATTATAGATCTGGCATTGTTCTCTCCAAAAAAAAAGGTACATTGTTCGTAGTTTTGCATATATTTTAATTACAAAGCTGATATAAGACTCATAATTTTTTTACCACATTATATGACGTATGTTGTAATATATTCAATCTGTATATTCTCGGTCAAGCCATTGTTACTACTTAAACTGCAGACACGAAACCTTCAAGTTTAGAGCAGTTTGGTTACATTAATCAAAACACGTGTTATATTTGTCAAAGCGCATTTTCCATGTACTGACACAGGTGTTTAGAAGAGAATAAATTGTGTTAGCTCTTCAAACTATTCCATAAATTTTCTTTTCTCTTTTTTTGTTTTATTTCCTTTATTTGTACAGACTAGAAGGAAACCGCGTATCATGAGGCACGTTCATATAGAACGTTCTTAAAATAGCACTGATGGAGAAAAACATGGGGCACCACACGCGATACTCAACAAAACCCAATTGAAGCTTGTGGATCACGACTCGAGCCAATTCCATTGCAACCAGGGCTAGACCCGATCTTGTCTCACTATTGATCCAGGCCGACAAATGAGTTGAAAGTTGTATCAACCTGGGAACAGACATCCTGCGTGATCCTCATGTCGTTGACGTTGTTCAGCACTCTCTGACTAACTGCTAATAAGTATCTGGCCTCCTCATTACGATGTTCGAGGTAGATTTCCCATCAGTTATCGCTGACTCAAATAAAACTTGAATTTTTTCCTTGGCTACAGAAAAAAAAATCTCAGGACGGATTACATCCCTTTCTATTTTTGTACGAAACGTAATGTTTTTATGGGCGATTATTATGGTTAGTTGGGAAAAACACTCAGATCTGAGGGGAGTGGGGGGTCAGTTGTAAGAGACACTATATATATACTTGTGGTTGATTGCTATGGTTACTGTTCGATGAAGAGTGGTTGTTATAATAATTGTATTGGATATAAATATAGCACGAAGCTGACCTTTTGCAATGGTCGCAAGTTGATTTGAGTCCTTATATAGAAGCGGTAAACGTGCTTCTAGTCGAATTTCAGGAACTCGATAACTTTTCGTCTGCTTGGAAAGTTATTACATTTGATGTTGTTATGGTTATACTTGGTAGAAACAATGCAGAGATTTAGGTGGTCATTACGGTTCATTACGGTTATGATGAATAGAATTGTTGTAGTAGATTAAATGGTTATTACGGTTAAAATTGGTAGAATTTTTGTAGAACATTAATTGACTAGTACGATTAAAAATAATAGAAATATTGTATTAGAATAATTAGATAATATAGTTACAGATTATAGAAATATTGTAGTAGAATAATTAGATAATATAGTTATAGATTATAGAAATATTGTAGTAGAATAATTAGGTAATATAGTTATAGATTATAGAAATATTGTATTAGAATAATTATATAATATAGTTATAGATTATAGAAATATTGTAGTAGAATAATTAGATAATATAGTTATAGATTATAGAAATATTGTAGTAGAATAATTAGATAATATAGTTATAGATTATAGAAATATTGTATTAGAATAATTATATAATATAGTTATAGATTATAGAAATTATGGTTGTTAGAAACATTGTATGAGATAATTCGTTGCTATGGCGATACTAATTGCTTGGTTATAATAACAGGTAAAAACATTGTATGGTCTAATTAGTTGTTACGGTTAGAGTCATGGTATTATTAAGTACGATAGTACTTAATAGTAGGGATCGACAAGGTTTCCAAATACTTCACGCCCCGAAAAACCACAATATCGTATTCCTAAGCGAAAAACCGACTATTCAAAGTATTGATTACGATATGTTATGTGCATATATATACCAATAATACCCTAAAAATGTCGCTAACATTTCCGGTATAACGATTCAAAAATTTCTAAAACAGCAACTTTTTCGTTTTTACTACCTACCTACCTGATCACGTAAGCGGGGCTAGCCCTAGATGGCTCGGACTGTCGTTACAAGATTTCTCCAGCTTACTTGACTGGTCTGTGTTTATTCGCTTTAGATATTCCGATAAATATATACATATATTTTTATAAATGGTAAACATATCATGTACGTACTTAAATATCTTTCAAACTCAATTCAACCCAATGGATGGCGCTACATATCGATGTATAGACACGCGACAGTTTCTAAAGGTAAAGCATATACTTTATACAGGTATAACATAAAAAGTAAACAAACAAGAGTATTAAAACATATGAATTTTAAAAATGAAGTAGGAATCCTGCTACATAAAGTGATGAAACAATAATTATAAAATTTGTAAAATGTAATCCTTACTTTGGTCTACAGATAAGTGTATAAAGCTGCCAAAGAAGGGATTAAACTTTATAAATTTGTGATTGTGGTTTTGATTCTTGTAAAAGTTTTAGCTATCAGGGATATGGCTATATTGAAAGTTTATATAGGTTTTGTTCATTCCGTGAACATGTAAAAAATGAACAAATAAATAGGGGAAAACATTAAAATTTTAACGGAAATTAGGGATTGTTTGTTTGTATTTAAGCACAAAGCTTCACAATTGGTTATTTGTGCTCTGCCCCCCACCACCGATATCGAAGCCCAGTTTCTAGCGTTGTAAGTCCGCAGACATACCGCTATGCCACTGGGGGGGCTGGCTGTAGGTATCGTTGGTCATTTGTAGAATTGCCATAAGAAGTATCCAAAACAAAATAAATGCTGCAATAAAAAGTATACTAATAAGTAAAGTAATATTAGTTGGATAGGTTTTAAAACGATTTTAAATCCCTACACTGCGATCCTTATAGCTGAGTGAAGTAGTCTAAATTTGCCAACCAAAGTAGGGATCGCAATAACTAATAATACCTATTTTCCTACTTATGATACTTAAAGATTACCAATGTAGTGGGAAGGAGCATTGTATGGTCTAATCGGTTGTCACGGTTATAGTTCGTGGAGTCATGATTGGTGTTACCAGTTCTAGTTGGCAGAAGCCTTGACGTTAGTCATTGGCTCTTACGATCAGCGTTGGTAAAGGTGTCCATTTTACATGTATTTATTTTCCAAACATACAAAGTATTTTTACTCTGTGCTCAATTACAAGTTCCTTTATATTAATATCTTCATAAATAAATGGTTCGAATTATGTTTCAAAGCATAAGAAAGTATGTTCATTTATGGCAATTATTAGGCCTAACTTATACAGCATATATGAGGAATGTATATGTATATAATGTGGCCAGTAGTCAGTTATTCGTCTAAGATCGCTTTGATTCTTTGCTTCTGTGTTGTTAAGCATAAAGCAATACAATGGGCTCTATGTGCTATGCCCGCCGTTATAAGTACTCTCCCAAGACTTTCCGTTGAGCCATCTGAGGCTGATTGGTTTTATGAATGTTTTTCAAGAACATATAATGTTAATAAAAAAAACGCTGAAATTACTGAACGTGTTTCTAAAATCCTTAATTTTTTCTAGTCGGCTCTTGTCATGTTTAGTCGTTGCTTATTCCTGTACATGAAATTTGTTAAGTTGCTAAAATTGCTAAAGTTTGTAGCTTACTTTTTCTGCCATAAAATCAGCACACTTTGCTATAGTTAAAGCGACACTCCTATGAAAAATCCATGAAAGTTACCAGTATAATTAGAAATCATTATATCTAAACATATACCATTCTCTGACAAATTTATACCGACAGTTTTTCTCTTTTTTGTTAAGGTTTTGGTTTTGTCATCATTCCTCATTAAAAACTGTTTCGAGAAAAAATCTTCGCTTATCAGTTACAGCCTTTATATAAGTATTAAGTGATTATACCTGAGATACAGGAGTACATGTTATCAAATATTTCATAATGTACTTATAATTACTACGACTAACATATATCGATCTAACAACAATATAGTCGGAAGCATCAGAAATACAGTACTGTGCGTCTGTAACACAGTTTGGCAAAACTACAAGAAATGCAGCACGACTTGTGTGTGACACGGATTAATATTGCCTTCTCTGGTTTCTCAGAAATACAAACCAGAAACAAGAGTTAGAGTACCAGTTTCAAATACAAACCAGAAGCAAGAGTTAGAGTACTGGCTTCAAATACAAACCAGAAACAAGAGCTAGAGTACTGGTTTCAAATACAAACCAGAAGCAAGAGTTAGAGTACTGATTTCAAATACAAACCAGAAGCAAGAGTTAGAGTACTGGTTTCAAATACAAACCAGGAGCAAGAGCTAGAGTACTGGTTTCAAATACAAACCAGAAGCAAGAGTTAGAGTACTGGTTTCAAATACAAACAAGAAGCAAGAGTTAGAGTACTGGCTTCAAATACAAACCAGAAGCAAGAGTTAGAGTACTGGCTTCAAATACAAACCAGGAGCAAGAGTTAGAGTACTGGCTTCAAATACAAACCAGGAGCAAGAGCTAGAGTACTGGTTTCAAATACAAACCAGGAGCAAGAGTTAGAGTACTGGCTTCAAATACAAACCAGGATCAAGAGTTAGAGTACTGGCTTCAAATACAAACTAGGAGCAAGAGCTAGAGTACTGGTTTCAAATACAAACCAGAAGCAAGAGTTAGAGTACTGGCTTCAAATACAAACCAGGAGCAAGAGTTAGAGTACTGGCTTCAAATACAAACCAGGAGCAAGAGCTAGAGTACTGGCTTCAAATACAAACCAGAAGCAAGAGTTAGAGTACTGGTTTCAAATACAAACCAGGAGCAAGGGTTAGAGTATTGGTTTCAAATACAAACCAGAAGCAAGAGTTAGAGAACTGGTTTCGTAGTTCACGTTGGGCTTCATCTCAAGCATCATCGCAGGTGTTTGAAAATATATGTAACGTTTGTTCTATCTTTACGTTACGCAGAAAATTTTATAATTTTATGTGGCCAGTTTTATTTCTACTTTTCCCCCAGTGAGTCGGAGGTGCGTTTAGAGACTTACAACGCTAAAATTCGGCGTTCGATTTCTCGCGATGGACAACGAGCACGATAGTCCGTTGATTTGCGGAAAGAAACAGTAAGAAAATATAACGTTCATTTCTTGCAATGTCTTGTATAATTGAAACTGATACTCTGAAGATTAACTCTGTTTACAAATCTCAATACCACATATACTGCTGCAAGCCAGTATTTGAAAGATAAACAAAATCAATGGGATAAAACGCTCATGTTTTTTTGTTTTTTTTATCAAATGTATAAACAAAATTAATGTTATAACCAAATATAGCATTCCAATACAGAAAGAACTCGAGAGTCTCAGTTTATGGTAACTAATGATTAGATAAGCAGAACAGGGAAACTATTTTCCTTGCACACAGTATATAATTATCCTGTGGGAATAAATTCATTGGAGAATTTTACTACATCGAATACAGGACACACAAGACTAATTTTCTTCAGATGTCCTTTGATCAAGTTTAGTGACTTATTTTCGTATTGTGTTTCTAATTATTTTAGAATAAAGGAAGCGTAATTTCACTGGTCCTGTTACTGCTATTTAATTTGGGAATTGGTTCAACGGCATCGATTATTAAGTAAAGAAATTCAAATTTACATAATTCTTTGTGTTCGACCCTGATCCAGGTTTAACAGTGATGCTGTGATAGTATTCTGGGTAGGAAGTACCGTGTTATTAACTAACCCACTCGTAGGTGGGGATTTATTATTTCACCAACTTTTGTAATGTATATAAACTTGGCTACGAAACCAGCCAATCACTTGGAGGCAAATTTCACTCATCAATCCTTTACAAGCTACAAAACTGACCAATTTTCTAGAACAGTTTCTCTAGTCATGTTTGTACTATATAAAAATACGAGAGGGAATCCTCAATAGCCGCGGCAATTGAAATTCTTTTAGGCAGGATTAGAGTAAATTAATCTATGAGACTTTGGGCGTGGTCAAATACATCAATCGAAAGGGTTTGACATCCTGAGTCCAAAAAAATGCAATTGGGTTTCAAATCGGTCTAGAGATGACGGAGCTATGAGCTAAAAGTTTGTACTTGAAAAAACAACTCAGAGCCGTTCTATGAGCCGTTATGCCGCAGCTAAAAAACAGTTATTCATCTATTGTTCTCAACTGAATGGACGACAGCACTGGGCGTGGCCTATTGGTTATCGTATCGGCTACGGATCGGACATTTCATAGCTCGTGCCTCAACGCCGCTAAGCACGTTCCGCACTTTCAGCCGTTTACGCATTATAACAGTAACAGTCAATCCCATTATTCGGTTCAAAGCCGCGTAAAGACCATGTAGCGGTAGTTGGCTGCCTTCCCTCTGGTCAAACCTATTGTGAAACACATGAATCTGAGAAAGTTTCGAACCTCGCTGTTTATTATATATATGTCCCCCAAAGTCCCCTTCACTTTGAATATACCCATACCGTTAGTACTAAAACTCCTTCTCTAAATAAAAGCCCTTTTCGAAACAGAAATACAAATTCAAACTGGCTTGGCATCCAGCAGATATCACCTATGAGAGACACTAAACGCTTAAAGACATTGCTAAACTTTCTGCTTTGTAATTCTAGGAGAAATTTGAAGAGTAGAACTTTGACTTGATTTTCAGAAGTGTCAAGATGGATTTTATTTAAATCTTTAAAGTTATTGTTCTCGTTACTTTTCTATAAGTTTACTTTAAAGTTATTGTTCTCGTTACTTTTCTATAAGTTTATCATGTGTAATATTCTTATGTGGTCATAGTCGTCAAGACTCATGATTTACTGTTATTGTTCTCGTTACTTTTTCTATAAGTTTATCATATGTAATAGTCTTATGTGGTCATAGTTGTCAAAACTCATGATTTACTGTGTGTTTCGATCATGCATTTCAGTCAACACACCGTTTACTCCAGTTAGCACACCGTGTGTTCCAAACATGTACTTCAGTTAGTATTCCGTGTGTTCCAAACATGTACTTCAGTTAGTATTCCGTGTGTTCCAAACATGTACTTCAGTTATTATTCCGTGTGTTCCAAACATGTACTTCAGTTAGTATTCCGTGTGTTCTAAACATGTAGTTTAATTAGTTATAATACCGTAAAGTTACAACATCATAAAGTTACAACATCATAAAATTACAATATCATAAAGTTATAATATCATAAAGTTACAATATCATAAATTTAATATATCATAAAGTTATAATATCATATAGTTATAATATGATAAAGTTAATATACCATAAAGTTGCAATATCATAAAGTTATAAAACCATAATGTTATTATACCATAAAGTTACAGTATCATAAAGTTATAATATCATATAGTTAATATACCATAAAGTTGCAATATCATAAAGTTATAATATCATAATGTTATTATATCATAAAGTTACAATATCATATAGTTAATGTATCATAAAGTTATAATACCATAAAGTTACAATACCATAAAGTTACAATATCATAAAGTTATAATATCATAAGATTATAATACCATAAAGTTATAATATCATAAGGTTACAATATCATAAAGTTATAACATCGTAAATTTATCATATCATAAAGCTCCAAAGTCAAAAAAGTGATAAAAAAATAGTTACTATTTTCCCCTGATATACGGATCAAGAGTCATAATCATCTATTCTTTTTGGATTCTACTGTTCTTTGGTTTTCTTTTTACTCTTAGATATATTGTAAATATGAGTCTTCTTCGGATATTAACGTTAATATTTGCATTTCGGTATCTCTGACGAGCTACTGACACGTCAGTGACGAGACACATAACGTGAAACTCGATGTAGAACAAGGAAATAATACTCTTCATGAACTAAAAAAAGCAAATAAAATGTCGAAAACTAAGTAACTCCTGAGAAACGTACTGGAAATTAGTTAGATAATATCATGGTTGTATTCCTTAAACATACCGAACGTGCTCTTCATTCGAGAAGAGCCATTAGGACTAACTTACTGTTATATGTGTAAACATAAACCTACTCTTCTGAGAAACAAACATATTGCAGTAATGTCGTCTGCTATAACTCGTGATATAGAGTTCATGTTAAGTAAGGAAAATCCTGCCAACTAATGTAATATTGACTGTGAACTCGGCACAGCTCTAGCTGAGTCTTCCTAAGACTAAATACTAAAGTGTTTATTGTATGAGAAAGTGTAGCATTTCGTAATTAATAATAACGTTAATACATCTGGTAGAATGCAATAACGCTGAGCTAGTGAACAACAATTCCAACCATCTATTATAATAACACTCAGTTTTTGTCTGTCCTGAAAATGCGCGCGCACTTGATTTCAACGGATGTAAATATGTTTTGGTAGACATTTTGTACAAGAATATATTCAAAGCTACTAAAGTAAAATAAAGTTCGCTATATTGTTATTTCTATGTTGTTGTTTTGATCTTTAATGTTCTTGATATGACAAGATTAAAGTATGATACGAATATCATATTTATGTTCAAAGACTGTAAGATTTATAAAATTTATATCTAATTTCTAAGGCAGTAGATTCGAGAAAAGTAACCTCCATTTTCTCCACGCGCATTTGGAAATGAGTAGATTAAAATATGTCTACATTTTGTTCACGTGCATGAAAATGATCTAATGTCTTTTCAACTGACGACATTCATACTTGGTTCTACAATGAATACTGATGCACATCTTTAGAAGATATATCTTATTGTTTGCGACATTCATACATTGTAATTGGTTCTACAATGAATTTTAATGCACATCTTTAGAAGATATATCTTATTGTTTGCGACATTCATACATTGTAATTGGTTCTACAATGAATTTTAATGCACATCTTTAGAAGATATATCT
The DNA here is from genome assembly GCF_000517525.1 of Limulus polyphemus. Lineage (NCBI taxonomy): Eukaryota > Metazoa > Arthropoda > Merostomata > Xiphosura > Limulidae > Limulus > Limulus polyphemus. The sequence continues at coordinate 123,849 of NW_013667269.1, read as the reverse complement.
CATTGTTTGCGACATTCATACTTTGTTCTACAATGAATTTTAATGCACATCTTTAGAAGATATATCTTATTGTTTGCCTTTTAAATACAACTCTGGTTTCTTACATCTTTTCTCTTGTACATAGAATAAATCTAGTTGCTGTGGTACAGATATTTAACACTAAGATCTCCATCAGGTATGTATTTCATATATGCCATTAAGAGAGGTTAATGTCATTCACATAAGTCATTTTAATATTAGTGTCCACGTAAAATAATCATTATTACAAAAATAGATTGTTTCACATAGACGGCGTTGCCGTTTTGAATTCGTTGAAATTAACATCAATTAACCATGTTACTATTATTGTGTATAAGGCTAAATAGATACTACTGAAAGCCATAACTTTCAGCGATGGGAACGAATTTAATTTTCTTGCTAACAACTCGAGATAGCAATACTTTGTATTAAAAGTCAAGATCTTGTCAGCATTCATCGTAGTTTACGATTCAAACCAAACTCATAAAATATTACATGATTTTGTTCAACCAACACAATGTCATTACTCTTATTAATGTAAAAAGCGGAGCTCAGAATTCTAAATGTCAAAGCAGCCTGCAGTCTGCAGAGAATTGAGCTGTGTAGATGGCGCTACCGTTTGCCTTGGATAGTTGAATTGTTGAGATAATTTTTTTGTGTACAGTCGTCGAAGACCTCACGATAACGGGATAGAGCAAATTAATAAACGTTCAGTCACTGGAAACGTTTGGGTAAAATACAGCTAAATATGCTATACGGGACGTACTAACGAGGCAAGCTATTCTTTTAGATATCATTAATTAAACATACTGAATAAACGAGTATAATATTATTAGTTTCGGTAGAATCTTAATGATGAAACCTAAGATTAAATATTATATAAATAAACTGTTCTTCTAGGAAAAAAAACTGAAGTTTGTCAAGATACGCTCACAGTGGCTCAATGGTAAGTCTTCAGGCTTACGACACTCAAAACCGGGTTTAGACCGTGGTGGGCAGAACACAGATAACCCATTATGTAGTTTTGTGCTTAACAAAACCAAACAAATCAAAAAATCTCTCGTTAAGATATATTAGTCCTCTGTAAGAAATAAACCATTCGTATTTCTAAACATATTTTGAATGTGAGTTGTTCAAAAATGAGTTTTTTTTTTGGTGGTGGGGGGGGGGGTACATAAAATATTCATTTCACACACTGCAATATTTAATTTCTTACACATGCTATGGAATCAATACTTTTTATGTCATAAAATGTGTCTCTTTACACCCCCTTCCCCTTGTTCTCTAAAAATTGTTTAAAAAATTATAAATACAAGTTCTATCAAGTTTACAAAATTCATTGTTTGCGAAAATTGTCAAACTTGACATAACTGAGCCACTAGCCGAACTCTGTTGTCCGATTTATTTCAACTACAAATAAATTCAAATAATAACAATAACTATACAAGTAAAAATGTGCATGGCTAGTTTCAGCGATTTTATCAAAAACTTTTGTATTATGAAACAAAATTGGATTACCAGTTTCACCTCCTCATATGAATTATAAGATTCACAAGTGATTACTTTTATATAGTGCCCCCCCCCCAGTGGCACAGCGGTATGTCTGCGGCCTTACAACGCTAAAAACCGGGTTCGATACCCGTGGTAGGCAGCGCACAGATAGCTCGTTGTATAACTTTGTGCTAAACTTCAAAGAACTTAAATTGAATAACCTAATAATACTTTGGAATCTACCAGATATAAACTATATTCGGAGTTTGTATTTTTGCTTTTAAGTTTACTCCTTCACACTTACGCCTGGCGTAACCTGGTGGTTAGAGCATTCGACTCTCAATCTTCGCGTCGAGGGTTCGAATCCTATTACCGACTTTGCTCACCTTTTCACTCGTGGAGGCGTTATAATGTAACTGTCAATCCCTCTATTCGTTGGTAAAGAGTAGTCCAAAAATTGGCGGTGGGTGATATTTACTAGTCCCTCTAGTCTATTATTTCAAAATTAAGGACAGCTGGTGTTGATAGCCCTCGAATATCTTTGCGCAAACTTCAAAACAAACAAAAACCTTTACATTTGCACATTGAACGATCTACCTTGAAGAAATAAACTTCGCAATCTTGGCGTTTTCGATTTAAAAAGGGTTAAAGTTTAGGAACTGCCGATCAAGTTGTGTATTCTACATAAAAAGGTAGTGTCGACAACACTGTATTATTCATTCATTAAACCGTATCAAGTTGTGTATTCTACATAAAAAGGTAGTGTCGACAAAACTGTGTTATTCATTCATTAAATCGTATCAATTTGTGTATTCTACATAAAAAGGCAGTGTCGACAAAACTGTGTTATTCATTCATTAAATCGTGTCAAATTGTGTATTCTACATAAAAAGGTAGTGTCGACAAAACTGTGTTATTCATTCATTAAACCGTATCAAGTTGTGTATTCTACATAAAAAGGCAGTGTCGACAAAACTGTGTTATTCATTCATTAAACCGTATCAAGTTGTGTATTCTACATAAAAAGGTAGTGTCGACAAAACTGTGTTATTCATTCATTAAACCGTAACCTACCGGTGGTTTTAGGAAATGTCAAGTAAATGTATCTCAAAGCCCAAATTTAGTCCAAACATATTAACGGCACGACATATATTTGTATCTGATTACTAGTCTTTTCTACTCTTACGGACTAATACTTAGAAAATAATTCAACACGAATGTTTTGACAGTTAATTCAAAAACTATTTGCTATAGGATACATGAAAAGTAATCTAATTTATTGACGACGTGTATAAAGCTTTGTTACAGAGATTTGTTGGTGTTTGCTTTGTTAAATACGCGTGCTCAGAATTGAGTTTAATGTAGCAAGTTTACAGCAAGTCGTGCCGAGAGTAAGCTCTTCCCTTAGCAACTACTCAAAAGTTTAAAAACTTAGTTTTCGCTATGTTTATGCGACAAAATTTTCTGGTCAAAAGTAAAAAAACCTAGACGCAAACCTTTATATATATATATAAATTATATAATTATATATATATATATATATATATTCCCTTTTCTTCAGAGCGCTTGCAAGGAAGCCCGTGTGCACATTTTACCTGTGTGTCATTACAGCTGGAAGATAATTGCAAATACTACAATGTAAGTGATGTAAAAACTAGCTCAGGATACACGATCGTATACCGTTTATTGATTCTGTTCTCTCTATATATATCACATGGCTTTCCTTAACCAAAGTTTTAACCACCTATCTGACCTAGCATCAAACACAATGTAGCGACACCTTAAATATTTAGTATCATATAGAAACTTTGTTTTGATTCAGCTGATGATTAAAATTCGGAAACTTTATAATTTTTACAATTCCAAAAGATTATACAATATATATATAAAATTATAAATTTTAGGAACAATACTAAACGCTTCATTATAATCCGAATTTTTTTACAGTTTACCAATTACTATGAATCTCGTAACAATAGTAAAAATCTTACAGTTTACCAAACAATAAGAATCTCGTAACAATACCAAAGATCTGATTATACTCCATGATCTTACAGTTTACCAAACAATAAGAATCTCGTAACAATACCAAAGATCTGATTATACTCCAAGATCTTACAGTTTACCAAACAATAAGAATCTCGTAACAATACCAAAGATCTGATTATACTCCAAGATCTTTCAGTTTACCAAACAATAAGAATCTCCTAATAATACCAAAGATCTGATTATACTTCAAGATCTTTCAGTTTACCAAACAATAAGAATATCATAACAATACTGAAGACCTGATTATACTCCAAGATCTTATAAAGTTTACCAAATAATATTAATCTAACAAAAATATCAAATATGTGATTATATCCGAGACCTTTCGAAGCTTACCAAACAAACGGAAAGTATTAAAAAACAACGTCAAGCTACTTGCAAACCTTGACGCTAAAGAATAAAAACCGGGGTTAACAATTATGTGTCCAGTAGAAGATTATATAAACTTTAAAACTGTAAGTTGTAGGTTGACTGTAATGTCTTCGAATAAGATACAAGCTGGAAAGATGTATGTGTTTCTAATTCATTTTTTTCTTGTTATTACACAAGTATTTGTTCTTGTCCTGTAAGGTTCTTGTGAGTTTAAAATGTGAGCTACTTATTGCGAAGATGTTCACCGTTGAGAGAGAAAAAAACAGTATAATATTATATACAACTATGTTGGTTTTTCTTTTTACAGCGAATATAGAATATTAGTAGTTTTCTAAGCATGTAAGAGGTCCCTGTAACTTTCCATAAGAATTGTCTACACAGTAGCTAGGTTCGTACCAGACCTATAAATAGAGCGGAGCGTATGGTCGATAAACTGTACTTCATTTATAATTAATATCTTCCGTTTCTTGTAGGCCCACCTTTTAGCGTTCACCCATCATTATGATGCTTTAGGTCCCGGATCGAAGCCATTATGACGCAGATAAGATTGGCGTCACTTACTGTATGAATTTGAAATAAAGCTTCACGATTAGTTTGTAGAGGATCTAAATGCACGAAAAGTACTCCTACGCGGAGTAATACTTATGTAAAAATGTAGTCTATAATCCTACAACGTGTCTTTTTTAATTCGGCTGCTCCAGCAGCTTGCTAAGTAAATCAACATTAACGCAATTGTAGGCTTAAGCTTAAGATAACAAACTGTTCTTTTTTTCTTATATATATATATACATTGTAGGCAACACTAACAATATTATACAATATAATCAGACAGTGCGGAAAGCAGGAACACTCAGACAATTAGGGAATGCTGTCGTAGGATTAAATTACCATGATTATATAGTATAACTTATGGTTCTACAGAGGGCTATGCTCACAAAAATCGCAAATTTCACTCAGTTTGCTTTCATGAATATCTTATTATGCAAAGCATTCTTTGGCCAAAGCTTAATCACAGAAATGTTTCTTGTTGTTTTTTTAACAGCTTCCCCGACAGTGTTGACTGGGAAACATCATCTGCTAACACTTCTGTGGTTTAAGATTAAATGAAAGCAAGTCACGAATTCCAAGACTCGCGTAGTCGATAAAGGTAATGTAATAAATAGGATGTTTTCCACAATCGGGAATCAATTTAACACAAACAAGCTTCGTACGTCATTATACATATTAGTCTGAGAATGAAAAAATAATAATTTCATGTTGCTCCTCCTTCCCGGTGACTCGGCGGTAAGCCTGAGAGCTTATAATGCTAACATTTAGTGTTCGATCCATACAGTAGTCACAGCAGATATCCCATTGTGCAGTTTTGCGCTTAACAACAAACGATCATCATGCTAAGACAAAGCGAATTCAGAAAAGGAGTTACAGTAGAAAACTGTCAAAAATGAATATTCAAGATAAACTAATGCACGTGAACAAATAGGAAGAACTGAATATTTTTTCCTTTTTTTTTCTGACTCTTGTGTTTGAGGTCTAGTTTTATAGCGATCTTGTGATAAGACGAGACACCTGTATAAATAATCACCAATACTGGTGAGAAAAAAAATGTATATAAATCTAAAATATATAGGTTTGATATAGCACTATGGACATAAGTTAGGAGAGTGAGAACTATCTGTTTCCAATTTTTACTAGACAAAAACTGTCACTTTACATGACATAGGGCAGAGAAACTGATAATTACTGGCTTTCTTTCCCCCTCGACCCCCCCCCCCCCCGCGAAGGCTTAGCGAGTAAACCTGAGGATTTATATAGCTATAAATCAAGTTTAGATATTCCCGATGGACATAGCACAGAAAGCCCATTGTGTTGCTATCTGTTGAAATTTACAATTTTCCTTCATCCCGAAATGTATAAAAAGATTTCGTTTTGTTTTTTTTGTTTTGGTTTTCAATTTTGTAGCAGTTTTCTATTTCTAAATGTATTTTCTTATACAACACTGGTTACTACAAGAGAAGCAAGCAACATAAACAAAGAATCTTAAACATGAGTAAATAAAAAACATTTTATTTATTTATTTTAAATTAGTATTGCTTATTATCCTTAACTAATTTCCATTACGGGTTCTAAATAGTAAAATAGAGAACAGCATTTCAACTGTTCTTTGTTTTTACTTCGACAGTCAGAGGTTATAAATGTAGAATTTAGAGCATTTGGCTGATTGAAAACCACATTTGAAATTTTTTTACGTTAACATATAAATATATATAAATTAATATATTAAACTACGTCCATTCTTATACACAACTTCCTCCCTTAAAGAATGTAAAATGCTTTTACTATGGATAAAACAGAAAAGAATTATACTTTACTTTGCATTGTTCAACTACTCTCCTCTCTTTACCGAATACGAAATGTTTTTATTCTTCTTCCTATGGCTAAAACAGAACCGCAACTACAGTTTGAGTTGTATTGTTCTACTAGTCTCCTGTGTTTACCGAATACGAAATGTGTTGATTCTTTCAATGTAATCTAGTATACTCAATTATAAGTCTAACACTTAATTTTTTTGCCTCACTGCTGTTTCTGCCAAAAATAATGTTTCACACTTTTTTTTGAAATGACAGAAAATTGTAAGGTATGGTTAAAGTATGTTTTAAGGGTTTATTAACGTTTCATGTGTGTTACATGCTTAGTGAGGAAAAACTTGTAAAAAACCTTCTTTGTCAGTGTTAAGACATCTGTCACCTGTAACGGTGTAATAGGTTTTCTAAACGTAGCTAGATTCCATAGTAGAATCTTAAATATTAACTTGCATTCTTCAGTTCTTCGAAATTATTTCAGCATATATATGCACATTTACTTCTTATCTTAATGTCATTTCGACTAAAAGTAAAAATTAATGTTGTTTAATCTAACTGACATTTTTTTTTCACCATCTATTTGTGTGCATCTAAGAATCAGGAAAAAGTGTTTGTTTGAATATACCAGAAGTGCTCTTTGTCTCAGCGGTAACCTTCAGTGCTTATAACATGAAATTCGGTGTTCGATCCTTATGGTCTACATAGTGCATATAACCCTATTGTGCAGATGTATACTTGAAATAAACAGAATTGTATTATTTCGTTTCGTTTTTGAAAAGAAAAAAGACTTCTAGTCAAATTCTGCTTAACAGAAACGTCTACAATACAAAACAAAAATAATAAGCCTTCCCTATGACTCTTAATACTCATCTATTGTTTGCTTTCCTGGAAATATAGGCTTGGTAAAATTATGTTATAGGCATATGAAGCTGTAATAGTGACTTAGACTAACTAGTTCTCATTCCATATAGGATAACTTTGGTTTATCCTAGTTTATCAAAGACGATGTAGCAGATTGTGGATTCTTAAATGATGGTCGGGCGTAGCCAAGTGGCTAACGTGTCGAGCTGTGGATCACAGAGTGTGAGGTTCAAAACATGATGCCGCCGAACCCGCTCCACATTTTTGGCTGTGGGTGCATTATAAAAGTGGCAATCCTTCCCGTTATTTGTTTCAAAAAGCCAGACAAAACCTTTGTGGCTACCTTCACTCTGGTCAGTAGTCCAAAATAAGGATCAGCTATTCCTGAATCCTCTCGTGCAGAACGATGTCCATATTAACACTAATGTAGCGAAGGGTTAACAAAGTTGTTTAACAAGAAAGAAAGAAACATATTTTCACTATTGTTGCATGAACGCTTTTAACACACACATTAGGAGTTATCACTGATGAGGGTCCCGACTCTATTAAAAACGTAAGAACAATGCGATCAGTTATCATGTCATTAGGAAAACACTGATCAAGTAATTTGTTTGCAGAAAATAACAAAAGTCAAGTGGTAAATGAAGGTTAGTATGTAAAAAAGTCGAATCACTGAGAGCCCTAAACTTTCTGCTACGAGCTGATGGAAGGTTCTTTTAAGTAATAAACTCTTAATTTACCTAGAGTGGTATTACGTTTGGTATTACGCACTTCAGCGTTCAGTCAACGAACTCTTCCTTCCAGCATTTGAGTGACGTTCAACTGAACGAGTGCCTCATCGGTCCCTCTAGCGGAAGAATCACGTTTAATAATGTTTCAAAGCCTCCAATTCAACAATTTATTGTTTTATTTATTTTCTTGTTAAGTGTTATAATAACAAAGTGGTGATACGTATTATTTTTCCTTTAAAACAAAGTACATGCATGTACATTATGCTTTCCTCCATCCAAACCACGTGTATTCAAACACATTATAAATTTATTTATTTTACATGCATATCAAAAATAACTTTAAGGCCTTTCTTTACCTACCTATTCAAACTCATTTTAAACACCTTTTATTTTAGGTACTTATACAAACTTATTTTAAATACACTAATTTTACGTTCTTACACCAATTCATTTTAAATGCACTAATTTGACGTTCTTACACCAATTCATTTTAAATACACTACTTCTACGTTCTTACACCAATTCATTTTAAATACACTAATTCTACGTTCTTACACCAACCATTTTAAATACACTAATTCTACGTTCTTACACCAACTCATTTTAAATGCACTAATTTTACGTTATTATACCAACTCATTTTAAATACACTAATTCTAGGTTCTTACATAAACTCATTTTAAATACACTAGTTTTACGTTCTTACGCCAACTCATTTTAAATGCACTAATTTTACGTTCTTACGCCAAATCATTTTAAATGCACTAATTTTACGTTCTTACGCTAACTCAATTTAAGTACACTAGTTTTACGTTCTTACACCAACTCATTTTAAATACACTAATTTTACGTTCTTACACCAACTCATTTTAAATGCACTGATTTTACGTTCTTACGCCAACTCAATTTAAATACACTAGTTTTACGTTCTTACACCAACTCATTTTAAATACACTAATTTTACGTTCTTACACCAACTTGCAAATAAACATTAGTTGTGTCAGTTATTGTTGAAAAAAGAAAAAAGAAGAAGCAACTGGTGATAGATTCATGAAGAAAAGACGAAGTTTACTGATAAAAAGCGTTTTATTTACTTAAGTCCAGCATTTCGGAATACACTGAAACATTCGAACTCTTGTACGTAAAATTTTGTCCATTCCTTTAGCTTTCTTTGTCTACATAAAAATATTTCCTGGTTCACAAATAAGAATCTATCATGTTGAATATTTGAATACAATACGTAAAGGTTTTAACCAGTTTTGAGCTATTTTATTGAAACACTAGACCTTATGTATATTTAATGACACAACTTGTATATGCTACCGGCATGCCACTGAAAATACGTTGTTGTCTTTTGTTTCAGCATTTCGTAAGTCATGTGTTCTCTCGCGACCCCTTCCCTCGTGACTCGACAGATGTTGTGTAGCCTCAACAGCAGTACTATCTATCACAAACACAAATGTCATAGGTCGAGAATATCTGGAATTTCATTTCTCTCCTCTTCGCTTATTCACATATGCATCCTAAAAGTTTCTAGATAAATAAATGGATAGACTCGTGAATAAATATAAGATAAGCAGATAAGAATGTGTACGTGTGCCGTATTTATACGGTTTTACAATTTATTAATTTTAGATAATAGAAATGTCTGTTAAATATATGAACTTTCGTAAACAGTTAAGTAAAATGATCACTATACCTATATTTATAATAATTGACGCATGCGCTGTTCATATATATATAAATATTCATATACACGAAAGGATTGTGAAACTTTATTATAAGAATGATTTTTATTCATTAAGCCAGTGGCTTGTCGCCGCAACTGTGAACCGTGGCGCCACAGGAAACATATTAAACACCTATATATTTAGTTCAGGCTGAATTCCACATCATTCAACATGCAATAACTCTATATCATAGCTCTTTCATACATCGTCATTGTTAAATGACGTAGAGCCAAAGAACACAATATCTCGAAGTAGTTAAGACTTAATGCTTTTTTTCGAGAAAGGTAAAAAAAAAAACTTGTACAACAGAGCACTTAGGTGAGCAACGAACGTTAAAAACATACTCTAAGCTAATCTGGATCAACGTTTACGTTCGCAAAGTGACAGCTGCAGTTACGATACGAAAGAGATTCCTCCGACCCCCCGTAGAAAAAAGTGTAATAAAGCTCAGTGGAGAACATCTTCTTTATTATCACCAATATAATAAACAAGGTTTTGATGGTGATGAATGCTCACAGATCAATACCACAAAAGACCGTTAGAACTACATCTGGGGATTTAACAGATATGTAGTCGAAAAAAGATTATTGTGCTTCCAATATTCTCTGCCATCTCTCTTGTAAAAAATACTCATGGTTTTCAAGTGTGACTAGAAGCTTATGAACATTGCTTGTAAACCTTCACATCCTTATTTATTATCTTGCTAACTTTACCAGAATATATCGCCAGGTTCATCAAAATGGTTTCATTGGGTTTGTGTATTTCAAACCAATAGAAACGTTAAGCGAATAAATACGTGCAACACCTTTCAACGTTCCGTTTCACTATCCGTTGCAACATATTAACAACGTTAAACTTAGCAACAAACTTACAAAACTGAAAAACGTACTAAGGGAAGTAATTACATTTGCAGCAATATAAACATCTAAGTAAGGCATGGACTTGCAATTGTAAGTTTGGTTAATATTCATACTAGCCAACAGCAATGATGCCATATAATTATAAGCAAACTCCACAGGCTGCAAGTTAAAAGGTAAACCTTTTGAAATCATCACTGTTAGACGTGACGTGACGAAAAGCTTTGATAGCCTTAAACTGATCAAATGGCAAACCCTTCGTATTTATGAAATAATTTTGTTTGTTTGAATTTCGCGCAAAGCTACACGAGGACTATCTGCGCTAGCCGTCCCTAACTAGCAGTGTAAGATTAGAGGGAAGGCAGCTAGTCATCACCACCCACCGCCAACTCTTGGGCTACTCTTTTACCAACGAATAGTAGGATTGACCGTCATATTATAACGCCCCCACGGCTGATAGGGCGATCACGTTTGGTGTGACAGGGATTCGAACCCGCGACCCGCAGATTGCGAGTCGAGCGCCCTAACCACGTGGCCATGCCGAGCCAAATAATTTTGTTTTCTAATCATTTGGTATTTTCAAGCTTAACAACACCTGGAGTGTAGAGCGAGTATAGATTAAATGGTCAAGTAAGAGACCTCTGTGGTTCAAACGTTTCTATCCTTAATTTAGAACTGCTGACCAGAAGTAGGGCAACCAGTCAGCAGCATTTGTTTTCTACAAAGTTACTCTCAACAGAATAGCTACAATTACTGTCACACTTATAACGCTATTACGATTGAAAGTGCGGATCGTGTTCAAAAGCATATCGTGGCTCGAACGTTGGACCTACTGATCCACGCCAGACCCCTTTTTTATTGTTAAGTGTACGTAAAAATCACTTATAACCTATTAATATCCAATGAAAGGCATAGTTTCTCTTAAAATAACAATATCATTTTCCAATGTAACATGCTAAACTCAATACCACCCTATGATATTTCTTAAGAAAGCCGTAGCTTTTTTTTTTAAGTAGTCTTTGGTTCCAAATATATAAAATTATCTATCATGTTGAGCACACTGTGTTTGATGGTTCACGTAACACCATGCCAGAAAACAAAACAGCAAGCTAACTATTCAGTTCCATTGATTTATTGTTGTTCCAATAATTTTATTCCAAAAAAAAGTTCGAACTAACCAATATGTCGATGATTGGCTTATCTAGGTTACTGATGGTTATCATTGGCTTATCTAAGTTACTGATGGTTATCATTGGCTTATATAAGTTATTGGTGGTTATTATTGGCTTATCTAAGTTACTGATGGCTATCATTGGCTTATCTAAGTTACTGATGGTTATCATTGGCTTATCTAAGTTACTGATGGTTATTGTTGACTTATCTAAGTTACTGGTGGTTATCTTAGGGGTCCTTTGGGATGCTGAATGAACGACTTATAAAACTTTCGACTGAGATTACTAAGTCTCTACGACCTGTACAATTTCTATCAATACTAATATTCCTTTGCTGTGTTCTGATCGTCTATAAATAACGTATAAGTCTACATAAGTAGCTAGTTGTTGCAGATCCGAATTACTATAAACTACACCTATTAAATATTTCAACTAATTTTGTGTTTGTCAGCCACTATTCTAAAAAAGCAGAAATCGTACAGGTTTTCGTATATGTTCCGTTATAACTCTCATACAAAACACTAGGGACCTCCAACTTGGGTGTTTGCCACATGTATCGCAAAAGGTGCTTATTCAAGTTGAAAAAAAACAAACACCAAATACTTTGGTTTTCATTCATAATATCAAAATTAATAAGTTTAAATTTTGAATATAGATATCAATCCGGAGCTTTTTGTAAAGCCAGTAATAGGTTTATATTGTTTATGTGCTAACGACGTATACTTATTACAAAGCTTAAGTTCAGACATAAAGCAACAAGGCTTAAACATAAGTCCTTTCGCTAGCACCGTCTCATACTTGCATTTGAAATTACAAAACTGAAATAAAGCTTTCTGAGACAGAAAACACATGAATATTGTTACATCTCCGTTCGTTAATTGATTTTCCGTAACTTCGTTCCGACGAAACTTTAGCGACACAAGCCCTTTCTTAATAAAACTGGTTTCTTTTTTCCGAATATAACTTTACCGATACACTTATTTTCAACAGTCGCTCTATAACAACGAACTTCAACAATACTTTCTGACTGCAGTTCAATTACTCACTACCTACACACACATTGTCACGTCACGTTGTGAGCGTCTTATAAATATCCCAGACAAACATATATCTAGTAAATGGTAGGGCATTCACGAAGGAACAAGATATTTCTAGAAAATAGGTCGCGTGACACTAGTCACATGACCTCGCTGACGCAACAATATAGATCAAAAATGAGTAATAAAGACTAGAAAATTTAATATTGTTTTTACAATAGTGAAAAGTATTAAAATTCATAACTTTTCTGAAAGGCAAAAGTGTCCTCATAGGCTCTACCTGGATCCACGTGACCTCGCCCTTTCAACAGTAGCGGCGTTATAATGTGATGGTGAATCCCATTATTCGTTGGAAAAAAAGAGTAACCCAAGAGTTGGCGGTGGGTGGTTATGACTAGCCGCCTTCATTCCAGTCTATCACTGCTAAATTAGGGAATGCTAATGCAAATAACCCTCGTGTAAGCTGTGCGAGATAATTAACAAACAAACATTGTCACTTAAGCTGTATATCTATGACTGCCGCATACTTGTGAACATTTTTTATTTTGAGATTTCACCATTCCAGATGAAAATATTTTGTAAACTTTATCTTTAAATGTCAAAATCTGTTAAAAAGCACGTTTTGAAGCTCATCGGCCATAGACAATTTAGAGAGGTTATTATGATAAGCAAAAGAAACACAGTCCCAAAGGTTTAACAACAAACTGAACTTTTCGTCGTTAACATTAAGAGTTTATTTATAATTCATATACCAACAGGTAAAATACAATATTATAGAATTAATTGTAATATACTGATGTGTCTTTATACGTATGGAAAAGATAATATAATTGCTTGGTGCAGAGGCCAAAATGTCGTCCACGAAAAGACTCCAGGCAGGAAAAGAACAGTTTGTAGATTGCATTTCTTCTGTCCATGTAACATCTTTCGTAATTATTGTAAATAGACCAAACCTGATGCTTAAATTAAGATGCGATGTGCTTCTGATAGTCCTGTTGTTTGAATTAGAAAAAAAATAAATATTTGCCTGTAATTTGCTATCATCTGTTCTGCTGTTCGGGTTTGGTAACGCACTACTAATACTTCTGCTATTTGGGTTGATAAAAGTTACATTTAATAAGTAATGCTACTAATATTCCTGTTATTTTAGTTTGCAAACGTTATTGCATTCATTGTTATTAGTGTCGTCACTCTGTATGAAACAAATAATGTCAACTTCAATTTAAAGTTTATAAGTTTAAAAGCGGTTAAAACATGGACTTTTGTTCCATAATTTACATGCCTTTTTGTTGTTTTTTTACTTTACTGAAGATGTTTCAACACGACTTAAATAGTGCTTTTTAGCCTACTATGCTACGAATCGGAAAATCCAAGGCTCGACTCGCGATCCCGCTAAACTTTTGTGATTGTTACAGCAAGCGCTATCTATGAGATGACCAATTTCTATTATAATAATGGATTTTTGTATTATTATCTTTAACAAAACAATTACAAACACTCTCGATTGTAGCGCTATTTGTGTTTGTTTGTTTATTTGTTTGCAGTTATGCACAAAGCTATACAATGGGATATCTGTGCTCTGCCCACCACGGGTATCGAAACCCGGTTTCTGGCGTTGTACGCCCGCAGACATACCGCTGTGCCACTGGGGGCGCGCTATTTGTGAAATGAGTAAATTCATTTGTATTAACAAAAGGTTTTTGTATCATTATCTTTAATAAACACGTTTTCTTCCGGAAACTCAGAATTTAAGAATTAATTAGAGGTTAACTAACTAAACAGAGTGCTTCCTGTAACTCACTGGTGAGCTTGAGAGCTTATAACTCCAGATATTGATGTTCGATATCCACAGATGGCTAAGTACAGATAGCCCATTTGGTAGCTGTGCGCTGAAAAACAAATTAACTGAATCAATCAAAACATTATACAATTCGAAACGCTTCCAAGTATTAACTAAAAAATGGGCCTAATTCAAGAACTTTACAAGTTGATTATCACATTTCGCAAACTTCATTATGCGCATGCTCCAGATTCTCTGCTTCTACCACATCTCAGAATAAACAGATTTGAAGTGTGACGTAGCATTTAATAAAAGAAACACACAAAAAGTTTCATCATGGAGGAAGATATTTCTGACCAGAAGTCTGAAGGCTGTTTACTTGCATGACCTGAAGGCTGTTTACTTGCATGACCTGAAGGCTGTTTACTTGCATGACCAGAAGGCTGTTTACTTGCATGACCAGAAGGCTGTTTACTTGCATGACCTGAAGGCTGTTTACTTGCATGACCTGAAGGCTGTTTATTTGCATTACCTGAAGGCTGTTTACTTGCATGACCAGAAGGCTGTTTACTTGCATGACCAGAAAGCTGTTTACTTGCATGACCTGAAGGCTGTTTAATTGCAATGCTCATGTCTCGTTTTAGTCGGCGAATATCTTAGGCAGAAATAATTATCAAATTCGACATGATCATTATCAATGTTAATATTTGAGATGGATCATCATTGAGATGGCGATCACTATAGTTGACCATTAACAAGGATGATTAGTTGGAATAATCTTTTTTCAGTTATAATCTGGTTTTGTTTCTTGTAGCTGAAAAACAAATGTATTTAGAGATAGTCAATATTGACTTTTTTGTTTATTCTGTCGAATTTTATGTTAGTATACACGACGATGGAACGGTCAAAGTATCCGTAATCTTAAAGTGATTTGATATCAAAAGTATAATAGGATCATATTTTATTTGACACTTAAGTAAGCCAAGATAACCGCGTTTCTCTTAAAGACATAGACGGTCCCTTTTTATAAGCTTACACTTCAGTATAACTAATGCTTTACCTTCTCCGATCAATGGCAAGATACTTCCTCCTTGTCACTTAGAAGTTGTTTTTACCTTACGATTGAGAGAGAATGTGAAAGAACCATTAGAAAGGGCAAGCTTTCGCACGACAGGATTTTAGATAAATCCAACCATCCGATTTACTAGGATTTCCTTCACACAGATCATACTGTAACATAGTGTGTTCAACCACATCGTTTAATCGTATTTCTTAACAACACAAAAGGGGGAAAAGTTCAACTGGGATTATGCTTTTCTTTCACAAAAACGACTTGAACTAATAGAATAAAAAACCTCTTTGTCACAATAGTGTTTCTAAAGCTGGCTTTCTTGATTCGACAGATTAATAGTGGGATGTCTTCTGTATTTAATTGAAAAAAAAATACGCAGTTCTCTTCATTATAAAATAGAACAACTTATAACTGATTAATAATTTATCACTTTCAAAGAACGATTTACTTCATGGTTTAATAAAAGTGTAAGCTGTATTTATTCAGCCAATTTAAAATGTCAAGTTTGTCACACTCTTGGATGCACAACGACACTGCTAAAGTAAAATAAAAAATATTCAGTTGTATAGTGCTCCCCCAAAACGTTTTTTAACAACAATTTATAAAGATAGGAATTAGATTTTCAAATCTCTGGCTTCGCTGTTGCACGCATAGAAATTAAAAGTTGCGTTTTTATCAAATCACAATAACCCTTCTTGCAGTTCTAAACGTACTGTTGGCAAATTTCGAAACGTAGTGGACCACAGTAGCACAAATAAGTAATCCATTAACACAGGTAACTAACCCATTAACTCAGATAAATAATCCAGTAACACAGGTAACTAACCCATTAACACAGATAAATAATCCAGTAACACAGGTAACTAACCCATTAACACAGATAAATAATCCAGTAACACAGGTAACTAACCCATTAACAC
>NW_013667269.1:82316-106662 GCF_000517525.1 Limulus polyphemus | reverse complement strand
AACACAGGTAACTAACCCATTAACACAGATAAATAATCCAGTAACACAGGTAACTAACCCATTAACACAGATAAATAATCCAGTAACACAGGTAACTAACCCATTAACACAGATAAATAATCCAAGCACTACAGATAAATAGTTCAGTATCACAAATAAGTAATCCATTAACACAGGTAACTAACCCATTAACTCAGATAAATAATCCAGTAACACAGGTAACTAACCCATTAACACAGATAAATAATCCAAGCAATACAGATAAATAGTTCAGTAGCACAAATAAGTAATCCATTAACACAGGTAACTAACCCATTAACACAGATAAATAATCCAAACACTACAGATCAATAGTTCAGAAACACACATATATTTAATCTCATCACCAGAGATATATAATACAATAGTACATATAACACATCCAGAAACACAGATCAGTAATCCCAGAACTACAGATAATTAATCCAAATACCCCAAATAAATAATTCAGTAATACAAATAGGTTAACTATTATCTGTGCCTCCATCGACAACTATATGGTGTTTGCTGATTGATCTCCCTCTGGCTAGTAACCTTAGAGGGCTCTGATGTCGCTGTTCATCCTACGTGTCGCTTCAGTGCCTAGACGATCTGAAAATATTTTCTACAAATCTTTCACTGATCTTTGATTTGGGATTTTCCTTGGAGTGTTTGGTGATAGATCCGTAAAAAACCAGCTAAAAAAACATGCTATGTGAAAAATGAGTGGAAAAAGTACTGATGGTATTGTTATTGTTTTTCAAAGTTTTAATTAGTTATTCTTCCGCTATGTTTTGATGACAGTGCTGCCATCTTTGGCCATTTAACGAAATATCTCTGTAGGAGGTTGAATAATATTTCCGCTTCCGAAGAGTTATTGGTAAAAATCTATCTCAAAAAGTAAATTTAACAATATAGTAACTACCATAATTCAGAAGAAGAACAAAGCTGTTATATTTGAAGTTTATAAATAACGTGTATTTCTTTATTGTTATGACAATATAATGCACAATGATTTTAACATTGGTTGGAATGGCTTCAGTAAATGTAACCATAGCAACAAGACATAAAGTGACGTGTTAACAGCAAGAATGGTTTACTTAAATACAATGTTCCAATTAGAAACCGACAATCAATAGCGAACAAAAACCAAGAAATCTTAATGTAAATGACTAAATCTCGGCTGTCGTTCATTGCTCACTCGTGGTATTTGTTTTATTGTTACTTTATGGTATTTAACAAAAACTAGGCCTGTTGGCGTGGCAGACTGTGTATCCAAAGGTCCTTGGTTTGCGTCTCGTTGCCGTTGAAACATCGCGGTCCTCACTTTGAAGCTATGGATGCGTTCTAAGAGTGACTGTCCAATCCCATTACTCAGTTGTAGTAGCTCAAGAGTTACTGGTGATTGCTGTTGTTGTCAAGTCCCATTACTCAATTGTAGGAGCTCAAGAGTTATTGGTGATTGCTGTTGTTGTCAAATCCCATTACTCAATTCTGGGAGCTCAAGAGTCATTGGTGATTGCTGTTGTCTTTCACATCATCAAAAACTCAAAATTAGAGAAAATGACAATCAAGCGTAAAGTAATATATAAAAACATTATATTTGGTAAATATTCACTCAAGTAACTCCACTCAATTAAATGGCTAATGGTGGAGTTTTTGTGACCTATGATCCCCCGTTCGTGTTTTTCTTTTATTACAGAATCTAAATATATTTATTTTCACACTCCAGCTTGACTGATAAGGCAACTTCACATAAGTACATGAGACAGTTTGAGATGTACAGCTCGAACATGGAAGTGGAAGATGAGTAATATCACAGAAAACTACGGAGGATCATCAGTACCAAACCTTTAAACTGTGGTATATTTAACAACAAAAACATAGTGACCTCATATATTCGAATTAGCCAAAAATACTTTACATTTTAAAACTTCGTGGTTGCTTGTAATATTACTCAAACCTTGCTTCAGTATATTCACTATTCGAAGTACTTAACTCGAGAAATGTTCTACGTTAAGCCTAAAGTGTGTAGGATAAGAACAAGAATGCGTAGTTCACTTGAAATATTTAAAATTAGACTATAATTAACTCTATAGACCTATTGCTTTAATCATGTATGACAAAGAAGCTATAATTACACTGAGTCAAAATCAATATTCTTGTTAATTTAAACCAGAGCTCAAGAAAGACATGTGATTATTGCACAGTGATTAACACCAGCATGTTTGTGAATACCTACTAACATGCTGTCTATCAGCAGTAGGTTCTACCTTCTAATGTCTTGAGAGTTAAATTGTGATTAGATATCTTCGAACCAATCATAAAGTGTCATACCGGGACAACTCCTATAAAATACAGACTCTCATACTATGCCCAGTAGGAGTAGTGTGGCTCCAGTCATGTCTCCCAGGACTAAAATGCCATGTGTTTTGTAATATCAACACCTAAAGAACTCATGTTGAATGTGATTAAGGAGTGTTTCGAAAACTTAAACAGCACGTGTGGAAAACAGAGATATTTGGTTTAGTCTTTGTGAATTAAGTATAGTGTTACTACTGTTTTATAGGAGAGATATTGAATAGTTGTGTTTCAAAAATATTCCAGATTTTAAACAGAGCTCCAGATCTTAGACCAACAATCTCCTCTTTCCGACAGTTTGTTTGTATTTCTTACAATAGAACTTCAGTGCCAAGACATATTAAGTTGACATGCATATGTCTTTTTCGTCAGATCACATGACAGCAACAACTGAAACGGCTGATTTCTCTAAACACCCCAACCCCCGACCCTAAGCCATAGATCAAACTGTTAGTGTACAAAAGGAAGTGTCTTTGTGGAGAGAAAACAGAGAGAACGTTAGTAAATAATCGAGAATATTGAGCCATTTAGTAGGAATGGCACCAAGTTTAGGGTTGCATCAAGGCCACTTAGTAGGTATAGCACCAAGTTTAGGGCTGCATTAAGGCCATTTAGTAGGTATAGCACCAAGTTTAGGGTTGCATCAAGGCTATTTAGTAGGTATAGCACCAAGTTTAGGGCTGCACCAAGGTCATTTAGTAGTTATAGCACCAAGTTTAGGGTTGCATCAAGGCCATTTAGTAGGTATAGCACCAAGTTTAGGGTTGCATAAAGGCCATTTAGTAGGTATAGCACCAAGTTTAGGGCTGCATCAAGGCCATTTAGTAGGTATAGCACCAAGTTTAGGGTTGTATCAAGGCTATTTAGTAGGTGTAGCACCAAGTTTAGGGCCGCATAAAGACCATTTAGTAGGTATAGCACCAAGTTTAGGTTGCATCAAGGCCAATTAGTAGGTCTAGCTCCAAGTTTAGGGCTACATCAAGGCCATTTAGTAGTTATAGCACCAAGTTTAGGGTTGCATCAAGGCCATTTAGTAGGTACAGCACCAAGTTTAGGGCTGCATCAAGGCCATTTAGTAGGTACAGCACCAAGTTTAGGGCTGCATCAAGTCTATTAATAGGTGTAGCACCAAGTTTAGGGCTGCATAAAGGCCATTTAGTAGGTATAGCACCAAGTTTAGGGATGCATCATGGCCATTTAGTAGGTATAGCACCAAGTTTACGGCTGCATCAAGGCCATTTAGTAGGTATAGCACCAAGTTTAGGGCTGCATCAAGGCCATTTAGTAGGTACAGCACCAAGTTTAGGGCTGCATCAAGTTCAACAGTTGATTAAAATTCCGTATTTTCTAGATCTTCTACTGTGTAGGTTTTCAATTTAAGATTTACACTTAACATAGGCTTTGTACCAATGATATATAAACAAGAGGGAATGTTATTGCAAGAAGAAGAAAACCAAGAGCAAAAAATAAAATAGAGTTCAAATCCTACATATAGTGTGAAGACCTCCTTACTTACAAGATGGTCTGATGATTTAGTGTGAAGATCCACTTACTTATAAGGTAGTGTTCTGATGGTCTGATGATTTAGTGTGAAGATCCACTTACTTATAACGTAGTGTTTCAAATTACTTATAAGATACTTTTCTGATGGTCTGATGATTCAATGTGAAAATCCAATTACTTATAAGGTACTTTTCTGATGGTCTGATGATTCAGTGCGAAGATCCACTTACTTAGAAGGTAGTTTTCTGATGGTCTGATGATTCAGTGCGAAGATCCACTTACTTAGAAGGTAGTGTTCTGATGGCCTGATGATTCAGGGTGAAGATCCACTTACTTAGAAGGTAGTTTTCTGATGGTATGATGATTCAGTGTGAAAATCCACTTACTTAGAAGGTAGTATTCTGATGGCCTGATGATTCAGTGTGAAGATCCACTTACTTATAAGGTAGTTTTTGATGGCCTGATGATTCAGTGTGAAGATCCAGTTACTTAGAAGGTAGTGTTCTGATGGACTGGTGATTTAGTGTGAAAATCTATTTACTTATAAGGAAGTTTTTTGATGGTCTGTTGATTCAGTGTGAAGATCCACTTACTTATAAGGTAGTTTTTCTGATGGCCTGATGATTCAAGGTGAAGATCCACTTACTTAGAAGGTAGTTTTCTGATGGTCTGATGATTCCGTGTGAAAATCACTTACTTATAAGGTAGTGTTCTGCTGGTTTGATGATTCCGCAGTAAGCTTTAGAGCGTATAACACCAACATTCTGGGTTCCATACCCGCGACATGCATAAATAGCCATTTTTTTAGGTTTACGTTAAAACACACAACAAAGCAAAACTTGAAAGATATATTCGCTACAAGCACAGCTAACCCATTGTGTAGCTTTGCGCTTAACTACAAACAAACCAATTAATTGTATAACCTGGAGCCTCCCCAAATCTAAGCGGCAACTGTGTAGACTTATAACGTTCAAGATCTAGATTCGATATCCCTGGTGGGCACAGCACTGATAGTCCGTTGCGTAGCTTTGCAGTTAACAACTAACAAATTACAACCTGGAAGTTTCTGTATGAAATGTTTTCTTTTTTGCCTCTTTTTCACGAAAGATGGAATGAGATAAAAACAAGATTGGAAAAACACAAACAAAATGTTTTCTGCCCCTATCGATAAAGAACGAAACAACGACGTTATACTTTTTTTTTTTAAATCGAAAGAAAGTTAACCGAAAGTTATATGAATGATGTTCTATTGTTCCTGGAACTCTCTTCCTTGTAGCTAGTTCCTGCTCGACCTGATGACAATGATTGCACATTATTGCCTGGCAACGCAATATTCTATACAACAAGCTTCTGTAGAGGACGGCGAGATCAATCTTAGATCATCCATCTTGACAAACTTTCCACTTTACGTGGATATCGGCTTCTTAGACTAATTTAAACAAACCAAAGGCATAAAGCTCATTGGAGGTACAATGGGTGATTTGAAATTAACATATACAAAGCATTTTTAATTAAATAGGGTTATATTCGAAATATATAGAGAAAGACATCTAGTTGCTCAGATCAAAAGTTGACGAATTAAACCAACTTACTGAAGAGGAACTCGTCCATAATTAAAGAACGTTAACGTTGCTTCACTGGAAAATTATAAAACAAGTTTAAAACATAAAGGAACACAGCAGGAGTTCATGATTTACCTAGAATCAATAAAGTATATATATCAAAGTCTTTCAATGTGATCAATTCATTTAAACATTCATTCTAAATCTGACACAAATAGCTCTCTAGTAGCTCAGCAGTCTGAAGACTTATAACGCTAAAAAACAAGTTTTCATACCCGTAGTGTGCACAGCACAGATGGCCAATTGTATAGCATTGTGCTTAACAACAAACTGACACAAAGCATGGAAGATCCCTTCTACTAAATATGAATTTTAATGTTGGCTCTCATCGGGCAAGATGGAATAATTATTATAGTATGTAACTACTAATATGAAACGTGCTCAGTGTTCTGATCCACGCCTTTTAGGACAAAGCACAAATCCCTATTACTACAATACGTTTGTCGTTCTTTGTTCCACTTCTACAGCTTCGTCAGAAAATCCATTATAAGTGTACTTCACAAATATAGGCGGAACAGAATCGAACAGCAAATTAAATTTTGTAGTTGAAATGGTAAATTGAAATAGCTAGTGGCAGTTGAATAGGTTCCGGGTGTAACACAAACTTATCGTAAGAGCGTGGTCTCTGGAGTTCAAATTGGTTGAAACAGAAATGTAGGCTTCGGTTTAAGTTAAAAATTTGACATACACGTTTATTCTTCACTATCTTGATAAAATCAGATTTTGGTACTTTATAACTTTCTTTATTTTATTACAAAAAGTAAATTCCTAGAGTTTATTAATAAAGTCAACTTCATGCTATTGATGTACATAGATTAAGCTTTTCATGTGTATATATTCACTGTCTGTTTCCACCAATAACAAAAATAATAAAAAAATAGTTTTTTTTGTTTGTTTTGAATTTCGCGAAAAGCTACACGAGGGCTATCTGCGCTAGACGTCCCAAATTTAGTAGTGTAAGACTAGAGTAAAGGCAGCTAGTCATCACCACCCACCGCCAACTCTTGGACTACTCTTTTACCAACGAATAGTGGGATTGACCGTCACATTATAACGCCCCCACGGCTGAAAGGGCGAGCATGTTTGGTGTGACGGGGATTCGAACCCGCGACTCTCAGATTGCTAGTCGAAAGCCCTAACCACTTGGCCATGCCGGGCCCAAAACGTTTATGAACGACATTAATTTCATCCAGCTAGTCTAGAATAGCTAGCAATATATACAATATCATAAACAATAAATGTTTGTTTGTTGAATTTCGCGTGAAGCCACTTCAGAATTACCTCCGCTGGCCCTCCCTAATTTTGAAGTGATAGACTAGATGGGCGGCAGTTAGCAAACACCACAAGCCGCTAATTCTTGTTCTACTCTTTACCAACGAATAGCTGGATTGACCGTCACATACAACGCCTCCACGGCTGAAAGGGCGAGCATATTTGGCGAAGGGTTTCAATCCCGCAAATCGCAGATTGCTAGTCGAGTGCCCTAACCACCAGACCATATCAACCCCATCAAGAACGAATGATTAAATTATTTATATTTATTTTGTTATACACTGACTGATTTCAAAGGGCAATCTTAGAGTCTCGGTATCGAATGAGCTTACAATCTACACGAGTAACAACTTGATAATTATAGAAAACTTTATAAATGATAAAAACTTAATTGTACGTGATTACTTTGGATTTCATTTAACACTTAAAATGTATATAGGTCTTGTTGAAGGATTTTTTAACACCTCCATCGTGCATAGGACGTTAAGGATTGCAACGGCGAACACATCTGATCTTTCTATTACCTGTTCACAAAACAGACAACGAAAATAAATTAATACTTCAAAATTACGTTTTTTTTTCATTGTTACAGAACAGATTGATATTTGAAACAAAGTAGATTAGGAACAGAAATTTAAACACATTTTTTAAATTATGCATGCAATGTATTATAAACCCCTAATGTTTACAAATCCGGTAGACATAATGCATTCATTCGCTATGATATTAAAAACAATATTTTGAATCCCACCTGTGTGGATTATTAATATCTTTAACACCTTGAATCCTACCTGTGTGTAATATTAATATTTGTTAACACCTTGCATCTTACCTGTGTGTAATAGTAATATTTCTAACACCTTGAATGCCACCTGTGTGTAATATTAATATTTTAACACCTTAAATCACACCTGTGTGTATTATTAATATTTTAACACCTTGAATGCCACCTGTGTGTAATATTAATATTTTTAACACCTTAAATCACACCTGTGTGTATTATTAATATTTTAACACCTTGAATCCCACCTGTACATATTATTAATGTTTTTAACACCTTGAATCCCACCTGTGTGTAATATTAATATTATTAACACCTTGAATCCCACTTATGTGTAATATTAATATTATTAACACCTTGAATCCCACTTATGTGTATTATTAATATTTTTAACACCTTGAATCCCACATGTGCGTATTATTAATATTTTTAACACCTTGAATCCCACATGTGCGTATTATTAATATTTTTAACACCTTGAAACTCGTCAACTGATCACATTTTCAGTGATTTAAAAATAGCCCCTCTATTGGCACAGCGGTATGTCTGCGGACTTACAACGATAGAAACCGGGTTTCGATACCCGTGGTGGACAGATCACAAGTAGCCCATTGTGTAGCTTTGGGCTTAACTTCAAACAGACAAAATTTAAAACTACATATAATTATTAGAAGCGTTATTAGTATTTTCAACCTAGATGGCACCATATGCAACACATGGGCTAAAAAGTCATGTCACAGCCCACAAATTGCAACCATTCCTAACCTAAACCTACTGATTAAAAGAATGGCTAATCAAGGACACGTACCACCTATCAAGTACTCTCAACAGGTTTGGTTTGTTTAGAAGTTCGCGCAAAGTTACACGAGGGCTATCTCCGCTAGCCGTCCCTAATCCAGCAGTTAAATACTATAGGGAAGGCAGCTAATCACCCCCCGCCAACTTTTGGGCTACTCTTTACCAACGAATAGTAGGATTGGCCATCACATTATAATGTTCCCACGGCTGAAAGGAAAAAAAAATAACATTCATAATCTCAGTTTCATTACATTGTTTATTGTATTTAGTTTTAGATTAAATTATTTTAAACAAAATTATTAATAAACATATTTTCTAGGAGCAAAACATTGAGCAAAAGACAAAAATTACAAAATTGTAAATATCTGTACGGAACGTGTAAAAATGTATCTTTCTACCAAATCCCATGGACGTTGGCTGAAATATGGCGGAATAATTGTCAAAAGAAACCCCTAAAATTATGATTTTGGGGGCATCTTAACCCTATAAATACTAAAAATGGGCAAGTCCACCATTTTTGTTTGTCAATGTGTGGGACCTATAGAAAAGTATCTTTGCACCAAATTCCATGTAAATTGGTCAAAACAAGGCTAAGCAATTAATTCAAGCCCCTAAAATTAATCTTTTGACCCCTAAAATTACAAAAAATGGGCATATCCCATATTTCTGTATCTATATGTATGGGACCTGTAGTAAAAAAGTATCTTTGTACCAAATCTCATCTATATTGGCCGAAATACGGTGGCGTAATTGCCAAAAAAAACCTAAAATTGTGCTTGGCATATTGACACCCCTATAATTACTAAAAATGGGCAAGTCCACCATTTTGTTTGTCAATGTGTGGGACCTGTACCAAATCTCATGTAAGTTGATGAAAATACGGACGATTGATTAACCAAAAACTTTAAACGATATTTAGTTTTATTAGTTGAAGTACCTAGTCGTTTACAGACTATAAACAATACTTTTTATTGGATGCACCGAAAACATCTGTGTGATTATTGATATCATAATTAAGTTTTAGTTGATAGGGTTGACCATGTCCACCAGTTAACGTGTCGGGCTGTAAATCTGTGGATCTATAGTTCGAGTCCTTGTACCGCCAAATAACACTTTGAAGCGGTGGGTAAATTGTAAAGGTCAAATCCTACTATTCTATTAGACAATAGTAACCCAAAGGTTGGCGGTGAGTGCTGTAGACTAACTGCCTTCTCTCTAGTCAGTCAGTTTAAAGTTAGAGACGGATGGTGCAGATAGCCCTTGAGTAGTTTTGCGCGAATGTTCGAAACAAACAACCAATTAATTTCTCAATTCATTATCTTTCAACTTTGACCCCGAGAAAAGTATATTTAGAAACATTTTTGATATTGAAATTGTAATAAGTTAACCCAGAATTAATTGTTTGTTTGTTTGTAATTAAGCACAAAGCTACACAATAAGCTATCTGTGCTCTGCCCACCACTGGTATCGAAATCCGGATTCTAGCGTTGTAAGTCCGCAGACAATCCGCTGTGCCACGGAGGGGGGGGGGGCCGAATGAAAATGCTTAAAGTTAATGAATCAAGGCTGTATTTGTTCATTTGAAGAAGTTGAAAATAAAAGTTCTAATCTGAATTCACGAACAAATCCTCCAATAAACTGAGATTCTAGATAGTTTATTTTAAATACGCTGTCTTAAATGTAATTAATTGTAGGTTCTTAGGTATAAAAAAATCCACGATACTTTCTTTTTGTTGCATCTAATAAGATTTTTAAGATAATAATAATATACTATGTTCCATCATGAATAATACTTCAATATGTCTTATAATCGAATACCATCGAATAATTCAACATTCTATATTAACTTTCAAAGGGATACAAAGTGAGTAATCATTAAAAGTTCATTCTTTTAAAATGTTCTTAGTGTGAAACAACATTCAGTGGATCTTATAAGTCTTAAAGTAATTGATAATAAAAGCATTTACTAGAAATTTGACATAAACAATGAATTTTTCTTTCAGAATTTCTACTAACAGTATCTGAGATTAAGATTTATTTCTTATTTCTTTTAGAATGCGTTTGTGTAAAAAAAGAGAACAGGAATTTAACTATACATTATATCTTCTGTTGAAAGTAGCTGAATGTAGACTGACAAAATTGGAAACTACTGTATTTCTTTCGTGGGTTGATAATGAAAACATACAGCTCCTCCTATCTCAAGTAAATTGAATGTTAGATAAACAGTATACTATCTTAAAAGTTACAGTTCACATAACCTCCACTTTTGGGAATAAATTTTGTCTGAAATTAAGAACATCTTTATGGAATACATTCAGTGGAAGTAACCGGCCATCTTATCCCGCATTTTGGATTATATATATCGAAGGTTACAAGGCAATTTATCTGGCTTGTATATAATGAATATCCCAAGGTCCTTTGTCTAGAGTGTATCTATTGAAAGTAGGGATATCTTGTTTGGAGTGTATATAGCGAAGTCACAGGGCGTTTTGTTTGGATTAGATATAATAAAGGTTATAAGGTATTTTGTCTGGAGTGTATCTATTGAAAGTAAGGACAGTGTGTCTGGAATGTATGTACAGAAACATCTCAAAAGTAAATAGACACCATGATGTTTATTCAATAGTCATTTAATTAAGAAAGACATTCAACAGCTCCCATGGCCAAGTCAGTCATCTGATATGAACTCCATCAAACATGTCTGGGCCATATCTGCTCGAGCAGTGAGAAGAAGTTCCAGAAAACCAGCGTCCGTGGATAGCTACTTGATGTTTTGCGTGCATCCTGGGTCAAGATCCTACAGGAGAAAATTGCAGAACTCATCAAAGCACTGAAAAATGCTTGTGTCAAATCGACTAAGTACTGATGCACATTTGTAAACATTTTTGTCAAGTTGATAATGTGAGATAAATGACTATTGAAAAAATCATGGTGTCTATTTGCCTTTGAGATGTCTCTGTATTTAAGTTACCAGACGTCTTGTTTGGAACACATATTGAAAGCCACAATACAGATAGTCTGGAAAGAAAATATTAAAGATCTAAACCTTCGAATCTTGATCAGCACTTTTGTGATCAAAAAAGTGGACGTGTAATTCATTGCTTGTTTTCTGCGTTTCAGAATGCCCGCCAGCTGAAGATGGAATTGAACGTTTCGCTTGTCCCACAGCAGACACAATGGGACGATACCGCTGTATAGATGACCACGTGCTATGTGATGGCTTTATTGACTGTCCTGAAGGCGAAGATGAAGATAGAAGATCCTGCATGTTTTATAAAACGGTAAATTTGATTTATATTAATCTACATAGGTTTTATTGTTTGTTTCTTATCTATTTTAATGAAACTCACTTTAATTTTTAGTATTACCTAATGATGTATTCGATTTTGTTGTTGGTTGATGTTAAAAACAAATTGAACAAGGATGAAATTAACGTGTTTAATCTTTAAAACAAAATTAAGATAATAGCTTGAAAGTTAGCAGTGTAGAAAATTCATAACAATGCAACTTAACCATTCATTCACTGATCTGAAATATTCGTTAACGAAAACTAATAATTTCAATTATTTACAAAGGTATCATTGATGTAACACAATTAAACTGTGTTCTCAATATCTATATACCAGAAGAGACCTTCAAAACATTTGTGGTCAAATTAGTATGTTTATTACAACAGTACTTCTTTGAATACAGAATCTCTAGAATAAAAGAAAATAATTATAATCGCAGACACCGAAATCTGCAAGTCCACTCGTCTTAGGCCTAACATTAGTTAAGCCTTTATTAAGTACGGCCTATGATCGATAAAAAGATAAATTAACACTATAACTTGTGTACGTTTTTTTTGCATTAATATAATTAGGGCTAAACTCTACCGTACTTAATACTCATCAATAAATAAACTTATAATGTTATTATGCTGCCTAACGTTAGACCTTTCTGAAAACTCTGATAACCTTTTAAAACTTTACAGTACAAGATGTCTACTAAAGTATATTTACATCCGCCTTTTGTTTGCATCCGTTAAAAAGAAGTGCGCGAACATGCGCATTTAGATAGTAAAGTGTGCGTGCATTTTCAGGACAGACAAAAACTGAGTATTCTTATAACAGATCTATAAATAATGTTTTACAATGAAATAGGTAACACGAGCCAAAATCCAGAGGTTTTCTTTCTCAGACAAGAAGGTTTGTTTGAAGTTAGTCCTGGTTGCTCTGTTTTTATTTTTAAATTTACCTTTTTTTCATCTACCAAGTATTGCTTTTATGTCCTGTATTCGTGAACTGGAAGATTGTGTCCAAACACATTTAATAACAGCTGAAAATTAAGTTGAAGTGATATCTTATTTACACAATTAAAGTGATTATTTGTATCCTTCAAATATTATTTTCTTGACTGAATAAATTACAACACCGGTTAAGTGCAGACTTATAGCGGAAAAGATGTATTCGTCTTTAATGTTTGTGTGAAATTTCCATATAAAAACATATTCCACACATCTATAACAATTGATGTTTCTCCACTGTAGTTGGACTCCAAAACTTAACCTTTTGCATCACTTGAGCTTGGTTATTATTATTATTATTATTTTCTTGACTGAATAAGTTACAACACCAGTTAAGTGCAGACTTATAACGGAAAAGATGTATTCGTCTTTAATGTTTGTGTGAAATTTCCATATAAAAACATATTCCACACATCTATAACAATTGATGTTTCTCCACTGTAGTTGGACTCCAAAACTTAACCTTTTGCATCACTTGAGCTTGGTTTTACAGATTTTTCACGTTCAGTAAAATTCATGGCAGAGATAATGAGTCTCTGCGTTCGGAAGATAATTCACGAAATTTCGTGCAGCCATGCGGAAAAGCCAAGGATTTTCTAAAATTTCGAATTAGTTAAAAATAGCCGCCTGAAGAAATGGCATTTCCCGACTTGTTACTAAAGCAACACGATAACCTTCGTATGTCAGGATTTCCCGGGGCGATCTCAAATGATCCTAGTTAAATCATTGCACCAGTGGTTGAAGTAAGACATCCAGTCGCCTCCATTGCGTATTTTCCGTTTTTCAACCTCCTCTCGTATCATTAGATTTTCTGACTTTTCATTTACTCCTGACTAGACGGGTAATGACTGTATGAAATGAAGTGGAGGCTAGAGAGTGAACATTTAATTTATAACGATCCCTCAACCCTAGAGCAAGCCACTACTACTAAATATCTCTTCTCGTTACCTGCCACCTTGAGCACTTGCTGGATTAAAAAGGGACCAATAGCCACATAATTAAAATTATGAGAAACGTTGAAACCGACTGTATTGTATTTTTTGTTGTTGATTTTTCTTTTGCTTCTCTGCTTTTCTGTAAAGTTCCTCTGGTGACTTTGTAGTCACCAATCTTACCTTTTCGTTGGAAATTCTTAACTGACACTGCAGTCAGCAATTAGACTTAGTCAGCAATCTGAACTTACTATTGAAAATGTTTATTTTCTTTGAAATTCGCGCAGAGCTTCTCAATGGCTATTTACGTTAGCCGTCCCTAATTTAGCAGTGATAGAATAGAGGGAAGACAACTAGTCAACATTACCCTCCGCCAATTTTGGGGCTACTCCTTTTACAACGAATAATGGAATTAACCGTCACATTATAACACCTCCACAGCAGAAAGGGCGAACATGTTCGATGATGGGAATTCGATCTCGTGACCCTCAGATTGAGTGTCGAGCGCCCTAACCACCAGATCATGTCAGGCCGTCCTTGAAAATTATGAGTTGACTTTGTAGTCATCAACGTGACGTAATCATTGAATATTCTCGGGCGGTTTTGTAGCCACCCTTACAGTTGAAGATAACCAGGACTGATACTAAATTAAGATTTCCTGTAATTTGGGTGAGACTAAGATCTTGCTGTATAAAGGTAATGTATTACCACCCTCCTAGTAACTAGTGTTGGACTACGGTTCCAATATACTCAGTATTTCCAATTGTATTCTGTTACTTGGTTTAATGTAGCCGATGGATGCTGTTTTCCTTCTCTCTAATCAGCAGCTTGAAATTAAAACTGGCTCTGCCAGACCCTTTGGATTTCTCACCTGGTCACTCAGCCCTCATGTCTCATAAGGTCTGTTCAAGTTCAAAATACCAATACGAATGGACACTATTACTTCATATTTATAGATATGAACAAATACATGCTTATAACCACCACCCCTCACCTTCCTCCAGTGTCGATACTTGCGGTGATCAGAACACTAATAGCCCATTGTATAGCTTTGCACTTAAAACAAACAGAAAGAGAAACAGATTTAGTAGGTTTAAAAATTTAATCGACTACAACTGCCTGTTGAAAAAAAAGGGGGAATAGGACGTTTCAGCTTCTAAGATGAGGCCTCAGTATAAAAGCCGAAGCGTAGTCAATAAAGTTTTCAAACCTATTATGTCTACTCTTAAAGTTCCACTGAAACAACAGAAACAGATGTGTTTATGATAATTTGTTTCTGTAATTTTCCAGTAATTGATATGATTTTTATAAGGCATCAAATACGTTGAGAATTTCACAACAGTCTGATCATTATTATCATTTCAAAGAACACAAAACAAAACATAAGCCTGGTTTCAAACATCATGTTGTTATCTAAATTGTTGTCAACTTTTAGAGTATTCTCAGATTGAGATTATTTAGTTTTGACCGCCTTAGAGACTGTCTAGAACTCTGATAATAGGACAACTTTATACAATTCTTTTTTACGGATTCCGACTTGAAAGTCTGCACAGACGTCATCGAATAAACACACCGTCATCTCAACTGTCCAGCGTCGTGAAGAAAACAGAATTATCTAGCTATAGATAAGACTAGAAACAAGTGCGGGTTGCAAGTCTTCTTTAACTCTATTATCAACACTATGGAATCCCAGTTCTAGGCACTATTTATTTCTTCATCTTGTTATCATGATTGTAACACAATTTGTCTTGCCCTTATATAGCCTCCTGAACAATGAAATAATCAAAATTGTCTTCAATCTTGCGTGAGATTTTGAATATATAACAGAAGTAATGAATACTTATTTTAGCTTAGTTAAACAGAACAACAGGCATGACCAAACGATACGTTATGACTTAGCATGAAGAGTTATCTATTAAAATTATCAGTAATTTTACAGACTTACAACGATAAAATCCGGAGTTCGATTCCCGATAGTGGACAGAGTGTAAATAGCCCTTTTGTAGCTTAGCACTAAGAAAACAACAAAAACAACTAAAAGTCATTAATTTTCAACTTAGCTACAATACTTCCAGTAACTTATTCCAAAACAGTTTTATTCCAGGATAAAGACGATATTGTTTATCATCTATTGGTTATCTGTCAACCATACTCCAATAATATAATATTTAGTCGACTTACAAAACACTGTCACACTTTTAATTGTGATTATTTCTGTTGTTGTACATTTTGTATTTCGGTGCAAAATTAGTAAATTTGTAAATAAATCAAACTATTACACGTGTTGGACTCTTTTAAAAATGCATGGCCTGGTGATTAGAGTACCTGACTTGCAATCTGCCGGTCGCGGGTTCGAATTCTGCGATCGAATATGTTCCCCCTTTTCAGTCGTGGAGGTGTTATGATGCACCGGTCAATCCCACTATTCTTCGGTAAAGAGTACCTCAAGAGTCGTCGATAGGTGGTGTTGACTAGCGGTCTTCCCTAAAGTTTATGACGTCAAAATTAGAGACTGCTAATGTAAATAGTTCTCAAGTAGTTTTGCGCAAAATTGAAACACAAAACAGGTAAAGAAAGTAACTAGAACATGATTTAAATAACTTCGCGGACGGACATGGCATGGCCAGGTGGTTAGGGCGCTTGACTCGTCCCACTAAATATATTTGCCCTTTCATCCGTGGGGACGTTATAGTGTGACGGTCAATCCCAATATTATTTAGTAAAAGAGTAGCCCAAGAGTTGGGGAGGGGTGATCACTAGCTGCATTCCCTCTAGTCTTTCGCTGCTAAATTAGAGACGACTTGCACAGATGGCCCTCGTGTAGCTTTTCGCGAAATTCAAACTACACCAAACTTCACGAACGTTGATGGTACGCGATTGTTCCTGCCGCTAATCTTATCGGAGAGGGAGCTAGCGCTCGCTATGTAGGGATGGCACAGACGCCCATATTAAAGCAGTACGAAAGTCATTTGGATTTTCTTCTCTACAGGTCAACAGAAGCTAGATATGAAGAGCTATCTGGTATAGTCGCCCTATCTCCGGTGTATATGCCGCTTTTCAGCTATCCAGAGCGTCTCATAGTTGAAAACCAACGAATAGCCAAATCCGAGATTTCTTATTTTCGTTCATCATCATCTTTCTTCAACAGGCTTAACGCCAACCTAGTTCTAGCAGTAACTATAATTTTATCGTCATTTGATAAAGCCAAACAGTCTTCACGAACTTTAACTGCCTATTTTATTATCATTATTCTATGCAAAATTTGTAAAGCCTTAGAATACACTCTATAACCTAGTAACCTAAGTACGCCATATTATAAAAAAGTAAACAAACAAGTATTAGGGAAAATTTATAGCTAAATACAAAAGCTATGTAGGGCGGGCTACTGAACTTGAAAAAAGGAACCAAACAAGATAGGGATGGAAGTGGACATATCACTTGATCCGTCTGATGATTACATAACAGACTAAGCTGTCTCTACTTTACATGGAGAATAAAACTCCCACATTACTGGCTTCCTCACTGGGAAAAGAAATAGAACCAGAGTTTCCAATCGTAAAATGTTACTCTATTGTAAAATAGTCATAAAACTAGTATTCTAAAGTTAACTAAAGGAAATGTATAATGATGAAAGCTGAGATTCTATTGAAACACTAAGTTTTCGATAGACAAAGTGAGGAAGCAAGTAATGTAGGAATTTTATTCTACGTGTCAAGTCGAGACAACTTAGTCTGCTATGTGATCATCAGCCGATCAAGTGATTTGTCCACTTCCATTCCTATCTTGTTTGGTTCTTTTTTTCAAGTTCAGTAGTCAGCCATACATGGCTTTTTTATTTAGCGATTTTTTCCCTTATACTTGTCAATAATTATTTGGAAGAATAATATAGATGAATCTTTGTAATTTATTATCTATTCTATTTAACTGAGCAAACTCTGATAAAGTTTCGTACAAAGAAACCATTTACTTCACCGTGTTTAATAAACACCCAAGAAAAATCGCTGAGATAACGATTGCTAAACCAACACATGGTAGAATTGACTTCTAGAAATGGTTTGGTTTGTTATGAATTTCGCGCAAAGCTACACGAGGGCTATCTGCGCTAGCCGTCCCTAATTTAGCAGTGTAAGACTAGAGGGAAGGCAGCTCGTCATCACCACTCACCGCCAACTCTTGGGCTACTCTTTTACCAACGAAAGGGACCAGTATGTTTGGTGACACGGGGATTCGAACCCGCGACCCGCAGATTGAGAGTCGAG
The DNA here is from genome assembly GCF_000517525.1 of Limulus polyphemus. NCBI lineage: Eukaryota > Metazoa > Arthropoda > Merostomata > Xiphosura > Limulidae > Limulus > Limulus polyphemus. The sequence goes on along the minus strand of NW_013667269.1, from coordinate 88,831 downwards.
CGCCCTAACCACCTGGCCATGCCGGGCCTTCTAGAAATGAGAAAAATCAACAGTTAATAAGCAGCATGGTGATTCCTATCTTCACTAACAACTGTTTGCGTCAGGTTTGACTCTGTGTTGTGCACGGGTTTTATTAACAGTTTCTATAGTTCTAAGTTGTTCAGTCCATTATAAATTTGGGGTAAATTTCAATTTTTGAAAATCAATGTTAGTATTTTGTAATGAAAGGAGTACAAAGAACAAAAAATTGTTTTTTGGAAAAACTCGAAAGTATTCATGTTTGACATGAAACTAATATATGTGCCACTTTCGACATAAAGAGTCGAGGGTGGCTCAGTGGTTGACGTGCCGGACAATGGGATTGTGTTTCTTTTGTTCGCGGCCTGCTATCGCTAAAAATACAATCTCACTATTCGGTCTGACAAGTGGATGATATTAATCAGATGTATTTCCTCTAGTCCATCACCTCAAAATTAGGAACTGCCAGCGAAGATAGCCCTCGTGTAGCTTGGGGCGGAATCCAACAAACAAACATTAGGGTAAAAACAGTTATTTCCCCGATAATAGGTATCCATTGTTATGTGATGTTTTTTAATTGACTGAATGTAATCGTCAAAACTACTGTGCCATTAATACGTGAAACATAATAGTGACCTTCTGTTGGCCTATGTCTGGAAAAATCTGAGATTTAAAAATAGTTTGTTAATAAATCTTAAAGCAAGACTTTCGACTAAAGATGATTTAAACATTGCAATGACTTCTGACCAAAAAAGAACCAGGTTTGGGTGTTCATCAAAATATTAAATGCCAACAATGCATATCATTTAACATCGTATATCAAATGAATATCCTTTAACATCGTATATCAAATGAATATCCTTTAACATCGTATATCAACATTGGATATGGTTTAACATCGTATATCAACATTGGACATCATTTAACATCGTCTATCAAATGAACATCATTTGACAGTGTTTTTCTGTCGTATTAAAAGTACATAGAAAATCAGGAAAACAAAGAAAAATACTCGCTATCACAACACATAGCATATCCATGGAAACGGCTCTTAAAATTGATATAAAATATTTCAATTATCCTATCAGAATTCATTTTGAAGCTTTACTTTATTTTCTTCTTGCCGCAAAAGTCGAGAATCGGCCTAATGGGCTTACCAGGAATTCGTTATCCGCTGCATTAACATTATACAGTAGCGAGAAACAATTTATCGAAGAATTTGTTGCATTATGAAATGATTGAGATAAAACTTTTGGATGTAAAAGATGTGTAAAAACTATGGTTTAAAATATTGTATCAAATTATATGGTTGTTTTTAGCCTGAATGTCGAGGATACCCGAGTTTTTAACATGATTACCTATGACGTTCATTCTACAATCTACCAAAACCATTATACCCCGGTGGGACGGAGGTAAAGCTACGTACTTACAACTCTAAAAATCCATGGTTTGATTCCTCGTGATGAAAACAACAGATAGCCCAATGTGGCTTTGCTCTAAAACAAACAAACAAACCAAAACCACTTGGGGATTGAACTTGTTATCCCTAATTTAGAAATATTAAACTAGAGCAGTGTTTTGTAAATTGTGGGGCGTGTACCCTTGGGGGCGTCCTTTTGGCGGAAGAGCACAAAAATAACGACCGAAGAAAGAGAAGAGTTGGAGACGACGATAATCTAACAAAACTATCACTTTGGTCTAACCCACTCCTTATAAACATTTTTTTTTATTTTAAAAAATATTAAAAACAGGTAAAGAATATGTTATTTTTGCTGTTATCACTTGCGAAAATTATATTAATGTGAAGGGAGGCGCAATGCTGAGTTAGGGGGGCGCCGCTATTTGAAGTTTGGAAAACATTAGATTAAAAGAAAGGCATCTAGTCAACACCACTAAATCTTGGGCTACTCTTTACCAACAAATAGTGGGTTTGACGTCACATTATAACGCAACAACGGCTGAAAGAGTGAGGATGTTGGGTGAGTAGATTTGAACCCACGACCCACAGATTATCAGTCGAGCACACTAAGCACTAGGTCATGTCAAGCGACTTTGTAAGCACGAAAAGTTATTAGAACATTCTCATTCCTCAAAAAGTCGTGACTTCGAAATTATATCAATTAATTCACATTTTATCAAATCCCTCAAATAATACTTCACTGAACGTTCGTAAAGATTCAGAAAATAGCCACTTTAATTTGGTTTAAATATTATAAGTGTGATTTTTTTACCAAATTAATACTTGCAAATTTCGTGGAGTTTCCATTTATAGCCTCTCCCCACCTCACTAGTGGCTTAGGAGTAAGTCTGTGTAGCCCCTCCCTCACCTCACTAGTGGCTCTTTAAGTTTCGTTGGTGAAGGTTTGTTTGTTGTTAAATACAAAGCTACACAGACTTACTCCTTAATATACTTTAAGTTTCGTTGGTGAAGGTTTGTTCGTTGTTAAATACAAAGTTACACAGACTTACTCCTAAGCAATTAGTAATATACCTAATGGCTTAGGAGTAAGTCTATGTAGCTTTGTATTTAACAACAAACAAACCTTCACCAACGAAACTTAAAATATATTTTCTACGGTCCAGTGGCTAACGTGCTGAACTGTGGATCCCTGGTCCACGCCCCCTTAACGCCAGAACACAAAATCGTGCTCCATACTTTGAGGCCGTGGATGCGTTATAAGAAAGACAACCAAATCCCACTTTTCTTTCTGACAAGAGAAACGTAAATTGATTGTTTATTGGAGGTTTTGTGGCGCAAAGCACCAGGATTATATATGCTAGCAGCCCAAGAGTTGGCGGTTGGTGGTGTTACTTAACTGCCTTCTCTCTAGTCTAACACCTCATACTTAGGAACGGTTAATTCAGATAGGCCTAGAATAGTTTTGCGTGAAATTCAACAAAACAACAACAAACATTGATAAAATATTGTTTGATTTAAATAATACAAAAAAAATAATAACTCCAAGAAATGAAAAGTTTAAAAGTACTGCAGCGACCTCTTTTAAGATTTTACAAAAGCGTTCTCCATGATATCATTCTTTAAATACCACTCTTAATCTTATAACACAGTGGCTTATTAATTGACAGCCATATTCAGTTTCTAGCCATTTGTTATATACTCGACAGCTCATCTAATTATGGACATTTATCACAATTATAATAAATATTGAATATATTCTACTTTAAAACACGAGAACAGAAGAATGTAGTACATTTCGCTACACGTATATTTAGTTCACACTTTTCTCTTGAGATATTCGTCGGATGACGTTGAATAATAATGCGTTTCTTTATTTCATTTTCTATAATCAACAATTAAGCTTTGCTTTTGAGATACAGCGTGTATCTTCAATGTAGAACAAGTAAGAAGACAATAGAAAATAGACAGGATGACTATCACTCCTGTACCCTCTACTGTAAACCAATCAACCCAAATTATGCCTTTTAGTTATATATCATACACGTAGGACCTAACATGACTGAATTAATGTAACGAAATTCCATTTTCAACAGTAAAAAAAACAACACACACACATTAAAATCTATATTTAGTCACGAAACATTTATCAAGGAAATTAGTTTTATACATTATGTAATTCGGATTATGTAGCTTAATATCTTTTCGTTTTTGACAGGTAAAACTATTTCTCAGTCTGTTTTTTAGTAGGATTATAAGTAACAGGTATAAACTGGCATCACAGTATATAAGGCCCAAAATTACTGGCTTTACTAAGTGTGTGTTTTTTGTTTATTGTTGTTTGTTGTTGTTTTTTTTTGCAAATTTTTAGTTTTATGACGTCATACACATTAACGTGTGTATGTGTGTGTGCGCGAGCACAACTGAAAATATGGATTAATCATACCCCAGTCTTGACGGTATTCTCAACTTTTACACATTTCTATTCTACAAAAAAAGTGATAAAGAGTTAATGCAAGACACTCAGCAGAACTTTGAACACGTATAAAACATTGAAATATTCATTTTCTTCCGGGGATATTGCTTATTTAGTGGTAATAAAAAACAGCGGAGCTAAAGCCTCTTTGCTACTAGCTTACTTCATGTAATGCCGAAAACCCCCTCTTTGTTATCCCTGTCATGAAATCTTCCTCTGTAGTGGATACTCCAAGTCCTCAGCTGTAGTCCCTGCCTCGGTGGCTGTAAATTAAATAAACAAAATATCCTATGAATCCAGCGGGACTACAAGGATTTTGTAGTCGTCTCTCCTCCAGCAACTCGAACATCGACAAATATAAATATTAATGAAATGGTTACGTCAGCAAATAATCCCCGGGGACACCTTGGTAGCCAGAGCCACTACGTCCGACAATCCCCGTTAAGCTTAATGTAAGACCCGTAGACTTGTCAAGCTGTACTGGGAGATGGTCTTCCCTTGAAACAACTGTCGAATAAAGAAAAACGCTTGAGGTGTTGGTGAAGTTGAATTCTCCCCCCATCTGGTGATTTGATTCCTATGGAAGGAAGGGGGGGTATTGTAATGAGACTGGTTAAACTTTTGACAGCCAAATCTAGTTTCTATCTATTTAGTATATAATCGACAGCTCGTCTAATTATGGACATTTATCTCAATTATAATAAATATTAAATATGTATTCTACTTTAAAATACAAAAACAGAAGACTGTAATACGTTACCTTCCACGTTCACATTTTTCTCTTGAGATCTTCGTCAAATGAAATATTGATGCCACAAAAACAAAAAACAATGATTTTATAAATCTTCCTAAATCCCCAGCTCTGATAAAAGACATCATTCTATCTTTAAACTTTAGTGAGTATGAAAAATTATGCTCGTGTGCTTACGTGATTTTAACAAATGGGCTATCTGTGTTCTGCCCACCACGAGTATCGAAACCCGTTGGAACTCCGCAGACATACCGCCGTGCCACTGGGAGGCCATATAATGAAGGATTTATTTGTTTATCTAGAATTAAGCACAAAGCTACACAATGGGCTATCTGTGCTCTGCCCACCACGGGTATCGAAACCCGTTGGAAGTCCGCAGACATACCGCTGTACCACTGGGGGCCGTATAATGAAGGAAGAAATTACTTATTTTGACCTGTAAGCAGAGAAGTTAAGCTATTTTTTATTATTACCAATATTTTATGTATACATAAATAATAACACATGTTTTATTGTGAAAAGAACGTTTTTTTCTTAGGAATACAGAAGAATTTAAGTGACACTTACCCCAAATAGTTTGGACGCTAAGTGTGGTAGTAATGTTTGTTTGTTTATCAAAAACTGATATCCAAGTTTCTTTACCTTTGTTTCTGTATCTTTAAAGCGATTCTTAATAAACGGTATTTTTATAAGAATTAATTTCCTTCTCGGTTTGATGAACTGTGAGATTTCCCGTAAATCCGGCACGAGAGAGATTCGCGCACTGAACTCATTTTGTTCTTGATCACCATAATATCGGTACATTGTTCTCTCTAACTGAATTAAACATCTTGTCACGAGCAAGGAACAATACAAGCTATGGTGAGCAGCGTTAAGCCATAATATTGGTGCATGCGTTGTTCTCTCAGACTGAATTAAAAGTTTAGGCATGAATCCGGAACAGTAATATCTGTTGTGAGTAGCAGTAAGACATAATATTGATGCGTTGCTCTCTCTGGCTGGTGTAAAAATTCAGTCACGAGTAAGAAACAATTCTGTGGCTTCCCCACATAGCACTGTTTGAGCTGCTTGTATCTTCAATTTTCCGATTTCTGTGACACGAAGAAAATCATTACCATTGCTAGTTATCTTTCTACGTTCTGTAAGTGTGTGTGTGTGTTGTCGTTGTTGTTTTATCTGTTGTCATTGTGTGTTTTTAACTGGTGCTGCTAATTTTTCTACTGTTATACTATGTATTTTGTAGTAATCAATTCTCAAATGATGTAGTGAAATAAGATTAAATTATTTTGTCACTTAGTCGACAAATCAATCAAACTGAAGTTCCATATATTTTTTTAATGAACGTTCTATTTGTTTTTTATAGTTCCGGACAGATGTGGGGGTTGCTTCTCCTTCAGTTTATAGATTTTAGTAAAACGGAGTTTTTGTCTACTGTTCTCCAAATGACATGTATACTATTTCTCAGAAGAAAAAACAAGGATATAAAATAGGGACATCGTGTGACCGAGTGCAGAGCTAAAATACAAAGATATAAGGTAGTGGTATCTAGTGGACAAGCACAGAGTTAATATACAAAGGTAGGAAACACAGGCATCGAGTAACCGAATACAAAGCTAAAACACAAAGATATAAAATAGGGGCATCGTGTGACCGAGTGCAGAGCTAAAATACAAAGATATAAGATAGTGGTATCTAGTGGACAAGCACAGAGTTAATATACAAAGGTAGGAAACACAGGCATCGAGTAACCGAATACAAAGCTAAAACACAAAGATATAAAAATAGGGGCATCGTGTGACCGAGTGCAGAGCTAAAATACAAAGATATAAGATAGTGGTATCGAGTGGAAAAAG
>NW_013667269.1:76822-81637 GCF_000517525.1 Limulus polyphemus | reverse complement strand
TATATATATATATATATATATATACTTTTTTTATGATACGCAAATACTACATTTATCCACAAAGTTTTCTTTGCTAAGTTTTTAGGAACATTTCTACGTCAATAAATATGGGGCTGTTTGTGATTGGGCCGCAGGTGCATCTTCATGATAGGGGTTGGGGTAGCAAAGCTATCTGTGGAAACAAACCACGTTTCTATGTGTACCATTCTGTGTGTTCCGGCTAGTTAGTAATGATCGGTGACTGAGCTTTATCATTTATCAATGTGACAGGTTTAGCCACAGATCTCTTATAGATATGCATCCTACGTACGTGAATCGACAGACAAGACTAACGAAGGAGTAACGAATGAACAGACAAGACTAACGAAGGAGTAACCAATGCGTTCGTGCAAGTTACACATATAAAAAATATAGAAAAACAAAACGGTGTTCGCTGTGCTAAACATCTTTTAAAAAGTTTTTTTTTTTGTAACTAAAAGAAATATTCAAATGTATTTTGGAGCGATTTCGAGTGTGCTCTTAAATCACCTCTTGGAAGCTTCTCTACATCTTCCAAAATCAGATAAGATTCAATCTGTTTACTTTCTTATAGTCAATATCCACTTTTTTCGGATAAATCTGACAAAAAGGGAAACGTATTCAGATTCACCAGCTATGATATTTGTTTTTTTTTTATGTAACAATTTATTATATTGGCATAAAGAAGTTTTCCAATACTTGGAATTTTTCTAAGACAAGTAAAAAAAAAATCCATATATTTTACAAAGGTTCACGCCTTCGATACATTTTTACTGTTTTTACTTCTTCACACACCGCAGTACTATATGCACGCTGTTCGGGCTAACAGGACTCTCTATCTCAGAAAAGAAATCTAAGTAGCTATAAGTGTAAAATATGTATAAATGTTGTGTTCTATCGACTGGAATAGCACGTGGAACAAGGAAAACACTATTAACTATTATCTTCTTTGTTCCTGTTGTAGAGGCACTGTTACCGAATGTTTAGAGGAAAAGAAAGAAAACTAGGCTAAACATTCGGTAACAGTGCCTTTACAACCCGGGTTAAACATTCGGTAACAGTCTTTACAACAGGAACAAAGAAAGAAAACTAGGTTTTCCTTCTTTACTCCTATTGTAAAGACACTATTACCGAATATTTATTCGGGTTTTCCTTCTTTGTTCTTGTTGTAAAGGCACTGTTACCGAATGTTTAGCCGGTTTTCCTTCTTTGTTCTTGTTGTAAAGACATTATTACCGAATGTTTAGTCGGGTTTTCCTTCTTTGTTCTTATTGTAAAGACACTATTACCGAATGTTTAACCCGGTTTTCCTTCTTTACTCCTGTTGTAAGGACTGTTACCGAATGTTTAGCCGGTTTTCCTTCTTTGTTCTTGTTGTAAAGACACTATTATCGAATGTTTAACCCGGTTTTCCTTCTTTACTCCTGTTGTAAGGACTGTTACCGAATGTTTAGCCGGTTTTCCTTCTTTGTTCTTGTTGTAAAGACACTATTACCGAATGTTTAGTCAGGTTTTCCTTCTTTGTTCCTGTTGTAAAGGCACTATTACCGAATGTTTAACCCAGTTTTCCTTCTTTACTCCTGTTGTAAAGACATTATTACAGAATGTATAGCCCGTTTTTTTCTTTGTTCTTGTAGTGCAACAAGAATTAAAACCACAATCACAAATTTATAAAGTTTAATCCCTTCTTTGGCAGCTTTATACACTTATCTGTAGACCAAAGTAAGGATTACATTTTATAAATTTGTGATTATGATCTTAATTCTTGTTTCATTACTTTTTATAGTATGATCTCTACTTTATTTGAACATTCATAATTTGATATAAAGTATTGTTTGTTTACTTTTTATTTATAAGATATATACTTTACCTTTAGAAACTGTCGCGTGTCTATTCATCTATACGTAGCGCCATCCGTTGGGTTGAATTGGGTGGAAAAGATATTTAAGTACGTGCGTGATGTGTTTACCATTTATAGCTGTATCTATTTATGAATTTGTATGGGAATATCAAAAGCGGATACATACAGGCCAGTCAAGTAAGCTGGAGAAATCTTGTAGCGACAGTCCGAACTGTCTAGGGGCTAGCCCTGCTGACGTGATCAGGTAGGTAGATAGTAAAAACAAAAAAGTTGCTGTCTTTAGAATATTTTGAATTGTTATACTGGAAATGTTAGCGACGTTTTTAGGGTATTATTACTATATATACACATAATATATCGTAACCAATACTTTGATTAGTCGACTTTTCGCTTAGGAATTCAATAGGATAGTTTTGCGGCGCGTGAATTATTTGCAAACCTTGTCGATCCCTACTATTAAGTACTATCGTACTTAAATTTCGACTTTTGTAATATTGTTGACGTCATCTTACTTGAAGCTTCTAAGTTATTCTCGTTACGTGACCATTGTTTTCACTAGAGGGCTAGATATTTCTAGATTTTTCTATAGCGTGTTATAAATACGTGCAAATACAGAAAGTTAGTGAGAGATATAGAGCTAGACTGTGTTTTTTAAGTTTAGCCATAACGATTGTAAAGTGTCGACTTTTAAAATGTTATAATCGCAGATTGTATTGTAATAACATAACAGAGTAGAGAAAAATAATTCGTCTTGTCAAAGACTGAACCCGCCTGTGTGGATACAACTGTGATAACTAATAGCGTAATGAATTTTTGTACATTCCCTTTGACTTGTTTTGAATACAATATTTTAAAACAAGTGGATTGTGTGCTGTCCGTTTATTGTTCAAATTTATCACCAACAAGTCACAGACACCTACTATAAAGAATCCAGCCCTATACAAAAACCTGACACCCGGTTTTCCTTCTCTTTTCTTGTTGTAAAGACACTGTTGCAGAATGTTTAGCCCGATTTTTGCTATTGTTGTTCAAGAGGAATAACAAAGATGCTCGTTGGATGCCATTACACGTTTTCAAACGAAGTATCAAGCAGTTTTAAAACGCCACAACAATGTTGACAAAGTCTATCTATGTTACCTGTCTTGTATAAATGTTTATAGTGATTATTAATCTGTAAATTTATTCTAAAACTGCGTAACATTTTACAGCTTTGAGTTAGAGTGAAAAGAGGAAGAAATGAATGAGATATAAGTGTTAATGTGTGAAATTAACATATCATTGAGTCTAGTGACAGACGACAGCATGCACTGAATATCCTACTAAGTCTCCATCGCTTCACTCAACCTACCAAACGTTCTATCCTCACTGATGCCTCCTACTCTTTGGAATCAAACATTCTGTTATTACATTCCTACTGGAATCAAACACTCTGTTATTACATTCCTATTGGAATCAAACACTCTGTTATTACATTCCTAGTACCTTATTTTTCTGCCTTCGTATTAATCCAACTGACCTTTGGAGACTTAAAAGTCGAGATTTTTCTCTTAAAGATGTTATTTAAAATAACACCAGTAGAAGTTAGCCCCCGGTGGCTCAGCGGTAAGTCTGAAGGCTTACAACGCTAAAAACTGGGTTTCGATACCAGTGGTTGGCACATCACAAATACCCTATTGTGTAGCACTGCGCTTAACAACAATAAAGTAATTATTTGAAAACTGTTGTGCTTTAAGACGGTCATTCTATTGGACAAGTCTGAAGAAGACAGACCAATTATCTGTCGAAACATGTAATGTGTCCCACCACCAATAAACTGTTCCTTATGCTTATAAATCTTTGTTTGCCTAACTGTTATGTTATTGGGTTAATTGCATTTTTGGGACAGTTAAAAAACTTTAAAGGATAAAAAAGCAACATAAAACATATCTTAGAATCAAGTACCAACATGTCAGGCCATCAGGTCAACAAGTAACAAAGAAGATCTGCCATGCGGGCAAAATGATTTGAAAATGTCAGAAATCACCGAACCATGAGAATATATAATGAAAACATATCTTATCCACAGGGGCATCAAACTAGAAAATCCCTTGTTTATTGTCCAGAATGCTAAGTACCGATCAAATATTTTAGTTTTCTTTATTAATAAACATGCGTGTCGTGCCATCTAACGGCAATGATTTCAAATATGTATGGGGGATTTTTTTTTTTTTGTTATTTTTAGATTTATTATGGTTTATGCTGTGTCTTGTTTGTTTTTGTTTTTTTTTAATTTCGTGCAAAGCTACACGAGGGCTATCTGCGCTAGCCGTCCCTAATTTAGCAGTGTAAGACTAGAGGGAAGGCAGCTAATCATCACCACCCACCGCCAACTCTTGGGCTACTCTTTTACCAACGAATAGTGGGATTGGCCGTCACATTATAACGTTCCCATGGCTGAAAGGGCGAGCATGTTTGGTGTGACGAAGATTCGGACCCGCTACCCCCAGATTACGAGTCGAGCGCCCTAACCACCTGGCCATGCCGGGCCCATTTATGCTGTGTCCAATGGATTGTTAGTTATCAATATGAGCTCGGTTTTTATAGTTCATTTCAAAATCATAAATATATTACATAAATACAACATGCCTATAATGTACGTCATATATTCAGTACTGATTTAATCGATTTCGTTCCAGTAAAATAGATAAATTAACTCTAAAGCAAACATTTAGACCTCTAGTACTGGCAAACTCCAAATTTATTTCATCGCTATTGATTACTCTAAATTGGTACATAATGCGTAGTCTATGAATATCATACTTATAACTACTTATATCTACATTTTTTCAAGTTAGGAAGCTTGTTATATATGTATGTATGTATAATTTAATATTTAATAGTGGTAGTATAACAAAAGAAGCACAAGTTATTTACTTTAAATGTGGTCCCCTGCTGGG
>NW_013667269.1:75926-76766 GCF_000517525.1 Limulus polyphemus | reverse complement strand
CTGCTGGTACAGCGGTAAGTCTACGGATTTACAACGCTAAAATCTGGGATTTGATTCCCCCTCAGTGGACGCAGCAGATAGCCCTATGTGACTTTGCTATAAACACACACACACACACACACATACGTTAAATGTGTAAGTATAGCTTGTTATTAATGGAAAAAGAGAGTAACTTCAGCTGCTATTGCGCTTCTGTTCCACCGTACAAAATATAAAATGGAAAAAGAGAGTAACTTCAGCTGTTATTGCGCTTCTGTTCCACCGTACAAAATATAAAACTGGAAAAAGAGAGTAACTTCAGCTGCTATTGCGCTTCTGTTCCACCGTACAAAATATAAAACTGGAAAAAGAGAGTAACTTCAGCTGCTATTGTGCTTCTGTTCCACCGTACAAAATATAAAACTGGAAAAAGAGAGTAACTTCAGCTGTTATTGCGCTTCTGTTCCACCGTACAAAATATAAAATTGGAAAAGAGAGTAACGTCAGCTGTTATTGCGCTTCTGTTCCACCGTACAAATTATAAAACTGGAAAACAGAGTAACTTCAGCTGTTATTGCGCTTTAGTTCCACCGTACAAAATATAAAACATTGATTAACATGTAATATATCGCAGTTACTAAACCCAAAACATTTGTGATTTTATTCTGTCACGTCATATATTAGTTGGTTATACCGTGCATGATTAACATCTGTCTCGAAATTACCTGGCATGTTGTGTAATCCTCGGCACCGTTTTATACCAAATTAGCATGTTGTGTGATCCTCCGCACTGTTTTATACCAAATTAGCATGTTGTGTAATCCTCCGCACTGTTTTATACCAAATTAGCATGTTGTGTAA
>NW_013667269.1:70349-75138 GCF_000517525.1 Limulus polyphemus | reverse complement strand
ATAAAATATTTTGTGTCATCGCTTTGTAATAACTTTTAACATTCTAAACTTGTTGGATTTCTAAATCTGCATATAACACAAGCTACCTAAGGTACGACGTTATTCGCGTCTACAAAACCGCTTTCGTGCGCGTTCTCGAGTTTTCGAGCGTGCTGACGTCAACCATTCCTGCCAAGAGCATGAAAACCCGATAACAGTAATCGAACGTAACTAGCTTCTGTAAAACACAGTGCACTAAAGGCAGGGCCAAGTAGTCGATACCGTGTTAAACAAATGTTTGCCTTTTTGTTGTTCAGTTCTCCTAAAGCGAAGTACGTAGCGGCCTCTTACGGAGAAACTAGAAGCTTTGATTGGTTGGCTTAATATAAAAAATTCTGTATTATGGCTTGAGTGCTCTCACTGAGCTCAGTGAAGCTTTTTTTTTTCGTTTCTTTTAACCTGTGTATACTAGAAAACGAAGTCTTGAGAATGTCTACAAAATGCCATTACTTTTGACCACCTAAGTAGACAGAAAATCGGTAAAAGCTAGAAAGATTTGAGACATGAATATATAGATCTTTATGTATAAAAAGCGCTAGTATTACGAAATAGGTGTTCACATCTCACATATGTAAAAGTTGTCTCGAGCTGTCAAAAGCGATTAATTTTTTGTTAGAAAAGTGGTAAGTCAACAAAAGTCATGGCTTCCTGTTTCGACCTTCAATTCGTCATCTATATCTCGTTTTCTTTAATGCAAGAAAACGTTCCAAAATATCCGTCAACATAACAACTAAAATAGCATATTACTATAGTACTTTGAGGCTGTTCGTGGTGAATTTTCCAACCCTTGGAAAGAAGTAATGTTGGAAAAAAAATTCTCATTTCAGATGGTTATGATTATATCCACCACATCTATCAATACACGGTTTCATGTATACTAGTCAAGAAATATCACGCCTTTAATCTGATGCAGCACCGGTAATTATTTTAACAATCTGATGCGACACCAATAGTTACCAAGAGTTGTGACAGTAATATGACACGACACGAATAATCACCAAGAGTTGTGTCCGTAATCTGATGCGACACCAGTAGTCACCAAGAGTTATTTTAGTAATCTGATGCAACACCAGTAGTCACCAAGCTTTGTGTCCGTAAACTGATGCGACACCAGTAGTCACCAAGAGTTATTTTAGTAATCTGATGCAACACCAATATTCACCAAAGCAATGTTACTCAATAATCTGATGCGACGCCCATTGTTACCAAGAGTTATATTAGTAATCTGATGCAACACCAGTAGTCACCAAAGCTATGTTACTCAGTAATCTGATGCGACGCCCATTGTTACCAAGAGTTATATTCTGTAATCTGATGTGACACTAATAGTCACCAAGAGTTATTTTAGTAATCTGATGCAACACCAGTAGTCACCAAAGCTATGTTACTCAGTAATCTGATGCGACGCCCATTGTTACCAAGAGTTATATTAGTAATCTGATGCAACACCAGTAGTCACCAAAGCTATGTTACTCAGTAATCTGATGCGACGCCCATTGTTACCAAGAGTTATATTCAGTAATCTGATGTGACACTAATAGTCACCAAGAGTTATATTCAGTAATCTGATGTGACACCAATAGTCACCAAAAGTTGCGTCAGTAATCTGTTGCTACACCAATAGTTGTGCCAGTAATTTGACATGGCACCAATACTTACCAAGAGTTATGTTAGTAATGATGCGACACCAATAGTCACCAAGAGTGTGCCAGTGATTTAGTACCGCACCAAGACTTATGTTAAAAGGACCCCAGTACAAAATCTTTACACATATATACATACAAATTTATTCCAGTTATTTTTAACCTAGCCATATTTAAGAATTTGGTAAACATCTTATTTTTGGTTTAAAAGAGACAGAAAATTATAAACTTTAACAAGTGCATTATGTTCTGGATATTGGTAATAAAAGTTTCTATTTTTCTGTAAACTTGCTGAATTGTTTATTGTTTAGTGGAACATCTTGTGCTCTCAAAATAAAAACCTGATTTAATTACATTTACTGGCATATTTAGAGTGGTCCAACTGGTTTTAAACAGCAGTACTAAACATTAAACTGTCTGATTCTAGCCCTCTGGTGGGTCAGCAGTAAGTCTAATGGATAATGACGCTAAAATTCTAGCCCGTTGTGGAGCTTTGGGCTTAACAACAAACAAACAATAATGATTTTAAAATGTCATTTTGGATCAAGTAGTGCTGCCATCTGACGACGTGATGTTATGGTGTTTACCAATTACTAAATTATATTTAGAACTGGATGAATAATCCATAAGTATTGTATGTTATTCATGAACGTTCTCAAACATTTTGGATAAATGAAGCAGTGCTGCCATCTCATGGTTTACCGGGTTACCACATTTCACTTTTTGACATTCAAAACTGGATGAATAATTTATGGTTACATTATTCATCAGTATTCAGACTGGCATGTCCGATATATATATATATATATTATTTACAATAGAAAGAGGTTTCATAAATATTGTAATTTTAATTATTCTTGCAGTTGAAAGCAAACCAGTTTAGAAAAAAAAATCTAAATCACACTGGAAATGTTATGACCCTCAGAACTGTATCCAGATCTTTCCTCTCAGATTAAAAGTATTGCGTTCCATGTACAGAAGTAACATGGTGTTCAGCGTTTATCGTTTCGTTTCTCAATTTAGTTAATTATATAATAAAAAGACTATTCGAATTTTGATAAGTTCATTCAATGCACGAGTGATAAAACCTGTAACGACTCCATTACATGGAAATACATATATACGTGTTCTACCTGAAACAAAAACAGAGATCATCATAAGGTCATTGGGGGGTCATCCGCTGCAGCATGGCACACAAGTGTTAATGAGATTTCTATATTTTAAATGAATTGTCTCGTAAGTTATATACATTCTTTTTATAATTTTGTTTTATCAAAATCAAAACCATTAAAATATATTCGTGATGGTTACGTGTCCTAGTTGAGCGTTATTCATTAAACAACTCTAATGATGATACCACTGAAAGATATGCTTCGTGTTTAATTACATAAACCACTCAGACAGCGGTAAGTTTACGGACATACAATGCTAAGATCCGGGGTTTGATTTCGTGCGGTGGACAGAGCGCAGATATATCATTGTGGCCTCTCAGTGGCTCAGCTGTCAGTCTGATAGCTTATAACATTAAAAAAATGGGTTTCGATACCCACCATAGGCAGAGCACAGATATATCATTGTGGACTCTCAGTGGCTCAGCTGTCAGTTTGGGAGCTTATAATATTAAAAATTGGGTTTCAATATCCAACATAGGCAGAGCAAAGATAGCCCATTGTGTAGCTTTGCTCTTAGAATAAATATAAAATTCCTCACGATATACTTGCTCACTAGTCTTGATAGTTCGTTGTATGCATAAGTTAAGGTAGAACGCTAGGCCTTCTAATACTTCTTCTGACTCTAGAGAACAACAATTCTGTAAAGGAATCGCTGAATTTCTCTCAAGGGTTTGAAAAGAATGACTGTTTCAATTCTATAGTTAATATGAAATGTACTAAAGGAATTTCCCAGCTGAATAAAACATCGTTTTGTAATCTTTATTTCGTATACTAAGTTACCAGTTAACTGGGATGTTAACTGAATAGAGTTATTAAGTTTTATGGTGCATTATTAACAGAGATTAATCAAGACTGTTTCTTTTAACCAAATGATAACATAAAGCAGTCAGAAAAGTATTAAAATCATTTTTACTTCTCAAGAAAAAATACTGCATGTTACTATTAGGAATTTCTTATGTAACTGTATGACACTGTCCTTTGTTACAGGACAGTGCTTTTTATGTGCTAAAATCCGGGGTTCCATTCCCCGCGTTGGACGGAGCTTAGATTGTCCTTTGTAGCGTTGGTTTAAGACAACAACTTTTCTGGATTTACTTAATAAAGGCTGGCGACATGTTTTTTATTTGTTTTCCCCGAAGTAGTCTTTCAGCGTTATATAATTTCTTTTCGGAATTGCAAACTAAAATTCAGAAGTGAAATCGCACTTTTTCCTAAAGCAAAAGAAAATGAGATAGAAATGCATGACTTTCAAAACTAGATAGTTTCTAACTCCCCAAGCAATAAAATTCATTTACACTTTGATTCGCTTAAGGCTTAACATTACTAAAATGTTATGTCTTTAAAATTATGGATAATTACTGTAGTCATTAGTTCGCAAATTTCAATTAAAACAAGCAAAAACGAACTCAAGACAAACTTGATTGAAATTATTAAATATTATATTCGGTGTTGGTGGTTAACAATGCATTTATAAGGTATGTCGCAACAGTATAGTTTGTATACTGATCGTTAAAGTTCAAGATGACAGTTATTTAAGAAAGGAATCTGTGAAAACGACAATGTAAAATAATTCCACAACGTCTTTAGGATTCAGTATTAAAAGTCTTTAAAATAACATAATTGTATTTATTGCTTTTCGAAACATTACCACAAAAAAAAAAGGTTCATATGTAAGTGATGAAAATTTTGCTCAGCTTCTAGTTATCTCTTCTGGCTCTGGACGACAAGAATTCTGTAAATAAAGCGCTGAATTTCTCTCAATATGGATGGATAGTATTGCTATGGGATCTACATTAATCCCATCACTTGCTATTTCATCATGAAAAAGGCTAGCTTACTAAATATATTTCTCAGTCTAAAACCAGTATATTATAGAATATATCTAGATGACACTTTTATTATCTTCAGAGGTTTTTTTTTAATTTATGCACAAAG
>NW_013667269.1:62659-69834 GCF_000517525.1 Limulus polyphemus | reverse complement strand
CCGCTGTGCCACTAGGGGGACTCAGAGGTTTTTAAACTATCTTAGTAGTAGTAGACAACCTCCCATTAAATTCTACTGTTACAAAAATCAACAGAAACACCAAGTTCTATCGTTAGGCCTCTTTATTTTAATAAAGACAGTAAACTTGAATGTGAAATTGTCCTTAAGAAGACATTCACTAGTTTGTATTTTATATCATTGTCTTTTAAGAACCATCTGGTTAAAATACTGGTTAATCTGGCACATAAGTTAACCAGAAATTTTTTTTTTTCAGAGAGAGACAGATAATATTACGAATTTTTTTACGAAAAATGTCTTTTCAATAAACATTATACAACAAGTAATTTGAAACTTTGAAACAATAAGCGTTTTTATACACCACCTAACCGGAATGTAACCAAACATAAAATGTGTTATCATATACAGAGAAACAGGATACACTGATTAGAAATGATATCCTCAAGTGGAGACGAAATGTGTTTTTAAGCCTGTTTGTCGCTTACAGTATATTTTCTAGCAGGAGGATCGATGTCTGCCTACCTTTCAAACTTCTAATGTGATATATAGATAGAAACATAGTAAATGTTGTTGTTTTTTAGGTAATATTGGTTCCGCCTCTAGGTGGTTAACTTTTCACATACAAGAACATGCTAATTTAAGATACATGTCATTTTCAACTATTGGGAGGCATGCGCTGAATGAATGTAAGGAACTATAAGTACAAAATTCTGTCTAAGACCCACAATGAACACGAACTACGAATAAGGGAAGGTATATTAATTAATGGACTCAAATCGAAGTTGAAATAGCAAAACGGTGTAGTTCATTTAATGCTAAATTTTTTAGTGTTATCGACATGTTTGTTTGTTTATTTTGGAATTTTGGCGCAAAGTTGGACAAGGCTATCTGTGCACAGGCGTCTATAATTTTATACTGATTAACTAGAGGCTTGTTTTTCTACTTGTTTGTTGTTAAGCACAAAGCTATACATTAGGATATCTGTGCTCTGCCCACAGCGGGTATTAAAACCTATCTGACCGAATAGTGAGATCTTACTGTCACTCTTATAACACATCTACTATTCAAAGTGCAGAACAATTTGTTTTTTTGCGGCAACGGGACGCGAACCAATTCTTTCCGAATCACGGTCCTTGTCGCTATCCACTAGGCCACGTCCGCTTCGTCAATCATCGTAATTTCTTTTTAAAAAGTGAGTATTTTATATTCAAATCGCTAAAAATATTAAGCTGATCACGGTAACAGCGCATTTAAATTTCTTTGGCATTTTAATTGGTTGTTTTATTACAGTTTTTGGAAGAGTGGACTTTCCGGAACTTGAAATGTTTATGGACTGCATCATTTTCAAGTGTAGGAAAGGAAAATGTTTAAGTTTCTAAGCCAAGGCTATCAGCACAGAAACCTAAACTGTGGAGTATAAGAGAGGAAAATGTTTAAGTTTCTAAGCCAAGGCCTTCAGCACAGAAACCACAACTGTGGAGTATAAGAGAGGAAAATGTTTAAGTTTCTAAGCCAAGGCCTTCAGTACAGAAACCTAAACTGTGGAGTATAAGAGAAGAAAATATTTAAGTCTGTATGCCAGACCTTTTGCACAGAAACCTCAACTTCTGGCAGATGTAGCCCATAAAAACAAGTAGTACTGGGCGTGAGTTACTGATTATTGTCCCGATTGTGAATCCGAGAATTTCATGGTTTGCTTCCCGATGCCATAAAAACGCTCTCCCTTTCTTTCGTATGAAATTATGGCACTGGTGATTAGGGCACATGACTCGCAATCTGCGGTTAATGAACTCCAATCCCATCCCCGAACATGCTCGCCCTTTCGGTCATGGGGGTCGTTATAAGTGATGGTCAATCCCAGTATTCGTTGTTAAAGAGTAGCCCTAGAGTTGGCGGCGATCAGTGTTTTTCCTCTACTCTATTATTGCTCAATTAGGAACGGCTGGCGCAGATAGCCCTCGAGTAGCTTTGCACGAAATTCAACAAACGAAGGAACGACGAAATAAATCGCATGCAGTTTCAGGCTTAGCCTGACTGACGTTTTGCATATCGTTTCCATTATCTACTTAAAAGTATAACGATACATTTTTTTTAACCGTTTCTACTAACGATAAAATGCTTTATCTGTAAACGTGCATTCACAAGAGTTCACAACAAATATCTGGATTTGGAAAGACTTAAATAGTAAATCAATACCTTATCTAATGAATTCAGAACGAATTAAGACTACACATTGAGCTAGTTTAACATTCCAAGACCTTACACAGAAAAAACCATGGCAACGCCGTTAATTGAGACTATTAAGCCAACTTTAAAACAGTTTCCCGCTAGTATTGCTTCCATTTGTTCAACACTGACAAAATTTGATTTTCAAAAAATATAAACTCCGACTGGCGGGAAGAAATTAGAACAAGTAACCATAGCAGTTCCTTTTAAGAACGTTTAGTGAGACAAGAGGAAAGGATTGATCATTTATGCTTGTTTTGTTTTAGAACAAAGCAATATTTTAACTTTGTAAATCCGTAAACTTACTGTTGTTCCACAGGGAGACTGATCATTAAAATAAAGCCGTATCTTAACGTTGTAAGTCCGTAAACTTACCACTGTTCCACCGGTGGACTGATCATTAGAACAAAGCCGTATATTAACGTTGTAAGTCAGTAAACTTACCGCTGTTCCACCGAAAGACTGATTATTAGAACAAAGCCGTATCTTAACGTTGTACGTCCGTAAACTTACTGCTGTTTCACCGGTGGACTGATCATTAGAACAAAGCCGTATTTTAGCATTGTAAGTCAGTAAACTTACCGCTGTTCCACCGGAAGACTGATCATTAGAACAAAGCCGTATCTTAACGTTGTACGTCCGTGAACTTACCACTGTTCCACCGGTGGACTGATCATTAGAATAAAGCCGTATCTTAACGTTGTAAGTCCGTAAACTTACCACTGTTCCACCGGTGGACTGATCATTAGAACAAAGCCTTATATTAACGTTGTAAGTCAGTAAACTTACCGCTGTTTCTCCAGGGGACTGGTTATTTATGATAAATGAGGACTGTGTTCCTTCTTTAAGTTTTCAACTACTTACAATGGCTAACTTCATAGTTAAGGTTAATTGTAAAAGTTACTGCAGTTCTGTTACCCACGGTTTAGCCTCTCCAACTCTGAAACCAACAAAGTTTCACAAGAAACACTTGATTATTATTAAAAGAACATCAAATGAAGACCTTTTACACATCTGAAAGAGAAACAAGTAGAATCGTTTTTATCATCAATCTATTTTTTAGTATATATTAAATAAGTCGAGGTTTGATTTAACTACGAATCTTTGAGTCAACCGGATCAGTTGAGTAATATTTGGTAACAAAATAGGGTTCACACAAGATATGGAAATCCGGAAGAGTTGGAATAGTATACATGAAACTGTAAGGCTTGAGCTAAGGACTCCTTGGCTATGGCTATTTCTACGGGTGTAATTACCTTAGTATAGCCAATCTCACCGCTGTGGTCATAGTTGTCCGGTCAAGAACGGTCGCTAAACTCAAGCTTTGAATCTTTAGCTCACAACAAATTCACAGTTAAAACAGCTTTATTAGGAAACTATTTTACATTACTCATTCTCCTGTGACTCCCTCTACCTCTTCTCCTTCGATAATCTACAGAATTATTCTTCATCATTTACCAATTTCATTGTTCTGCATCGTAATTCGAAAGTTCTTGCTCTTCTGCAATCTGCAGCCCGTTCTTCATCTTCATCACTATTTTCATTGTCCTGCAACTCGTGTATTGTCTTTATCTTCTTCGGTTCACTGCTTTCTCTGTAAACAGTTTTTGGTCAAGCAGGCCTGGTCATCATCTTCAGTCCATTCCTTTCTCTGTAAACAGTTTTTGGTCAAGCAGAACTGGTCATCATCTTCAGTCCATTCCTTTCTCTGTAAACAATCTTTGGTCAAGTATTACTTTTCATGTTTTGCCACTCTGCAGTAAACTTCTTCTGGTGCATTGATTTGTAACTATTTCTCCGGTGTAGAGGCTTTTTATTGTATCAGTCCGCAGTCAATTTACACATAGAAGTTTCAAATAACTTATTATGTCGGTGTATTAGCTTTGAAAGGATAATTGTAGATATTATATTACAATAACACCATGACAGTAGATAGAGTTTAATAAAACGTTTCTCCATCTACTAAAAATGAAAGTTATTGTATCTCTTCCAGGTTTAATTTTTTCAGTTTTGAGTTGAATAATACTATAGATTCATCCTACATTAAGAATTGCAAATATTATAATAGGTGTGAATTCAGGAAGTATGAAGAATTGTAAATATTATAACAGGTGTGAATGCAGGAAGTTTTAATAATTGCAAATATTATAACAGGTATGAATGCAGGAAGTATTAAGAATTGTAAATATTATAACAGGTGTGAATGCAGGAAGTTTTAAGAATTGTAAATATTATAACTGGTGTGAATGCAGGAAGTTTTAATAATTGCAAATATTATAACAGGTGTGAATGCAGGAAGTTTTAATAATTGCAAATATTATAACAGGTGTGAATGCAGGAAGTATTAAGAATTGTAAGTGCAATAGCTTATTTGAATACAGGGTTGAGAGCAAGAACTTGAAACTGTCTAAACAAAAGGTCTTTAGACACGCTGCTGGTTAAAAGCTTCACAGACATAAACGTGTATTGACTTTGATATAGTTAAGCAAGACTGTCAAACTCAATGCCGTAGATTTGGAGGGTTGAGGGATTGGGCAACCTCTCTAGCCTTCAACGAGCATGTTATAAATGTCATTGTAGGAAAACATGTCAATTATAAACTTTTTTTTATAGTTTAAATGTATTGTTTCATACAGGCAAGCCAGTTAACACATGTAGAGCTTTGAAGAATTCAATTAGCAACTCAGCAAGTGAAACTCCCTTCATCATTTCAATCACCCCCCCCCCTCACTCCCACACACACCTAAAAGTTTGGCTACGGCAAAGGATTTCATTAGCTGTTTTCCCACTTGACCAAAATATTTTAAAAAACCTAAACTTAGGAATCTCATAAAAATTTAAAGTCAACATTTTTCATGACGCGTGGTTAGTTAAATGTTCACCAGTCGAGGCAATATTCTCTAATAAGAACTAATATACTATGTTAATCTGTCCTGCAAGCTACATGCAGAGTGACTAATTCAAAATGTTCATCTGCCCGGTCTAAGGAGAAGCTAATTACATGATATTTGTAGAAGCTAATTGCATGATACGTGTATATTTGGAGAAGCTAATTACATGATACGTGTATATTTGGAAGAGCTGATTACGTGATACGTGTATATTTGGAAGAGCTGATTACGTGATACTTGTATATTTGGAGGAGCTGATTACATGATACGTGTATATTTGGAGGAGCTGATTACATGATACGTGTACATTTGTAAGAGCTGATTACGTGATACGTGTATATTTGGAGGAACTGATTACATGATATGTGTATATTTGGAGAAGCTAATTACACGATAAGTGTATATTTGGAGAAGCTAATTATATGATATGTGTATATTTGGAGAAGCTAATTACATGATACGTGTATATCTGAAGAAACTGAGTACATGATACGTGTATATTTGGAGAAGCTAATTACATGATACTTGTATATTTGGAGAAGCTAATTAGATGTACATCTGAAAATCTAATTATATAATACGTGATATTGAAGAAGCTAATTACATATTTTTGTCTTTTTGGAAAAGGTAATTATATGATACGTGTATATTTGTAGAAGCTAATTACATCATACGTGTATATTTGTAGAAGCTAATTACATCATACGTGTATATTTGTAGAAGCTAATTATATGATACGTGTATAATAGGGGAGGCTAATTATATGATACGTGTATATTTGGAGGAGCTGATTACATGATATATGTATATTTGGAGGAGCTGATTACGTGATACTTGTATATTTGGAGGAGCTGATTACATGATACGTGTATATTTGGAGGAGCTGATTACATGATATATGTATATTTGGAGGAGCTGATTACGTGATACTTGTATATTTGGAGGAGCTGATTACATGATACGTGTATATTTGGAGGAGCTGATTACATGATATGTGTACATTTGGAAGAGCTGATTAAATGATACGTGTATATTTGGAGGAGTTGATTACATGATACGTGTATATTTGGAAGAGCTGATTACGTGATACGTGTATATTTGGAGGAGCTGATTAAATGATACGTGTATATTTGGAGGAGCTGATTACATGATACTTGTATATTTGGAGGAGCTGATTACATGATACGTGTATATTTGGAGGAGCTGATTACATGATACGTGTATATTTGTAGTCTTTAGATTTAGTAGTCCTTACTATGTTGTCACATGGTGTCATCTCTTTAGTTATATTATCCAATTAATAACAACATCAAGAATAAAACACCGTCTGATAAGTATGGGTTCAAGAGTAGTAATTTATGTTTAGCGCAGTAATTTTCGAAAGAATTTATCTAGTGTTCTAGTTTTCAAGAAACAGAAAAAAGAATCGTATGCTAAGCAGATATATAAAACAAAACAAACGTCATTAGTTGATTAATTCGTCATTTGCGTTTTTAGGGCACTTATAGCCTCATACATCAACGCCTAGAAAACCTTTTCCAGAAATAGCTGATACTTAGCCGAGGCAGTACTGTCAGTGTCGAAGGAAAAAGCTGTCAGTTGCTAATGAAAAGGTGTAGTCATGTAACATTTTGTTTTCATTTTAAAACAACAGGTGGCCGTTTCTCATAACGTCTGTTTTAAAGAATGCCATCAATATATTCATGAAACTATTAGAAACCTCATTTCCTTCACGTGCTTGAAAAGGTGAAGAGTTCAGCCCTGATAGATGGAGCATATATGTCTTGTAACGTACTTGAAGCTTACGCCTCTATATCCTGGTTCTTCCTTTCAGACAATGAGCTTTTCGGATATAAACTCAATGATTATATGTTTTTACACGAGCAGCATGCTATTTAGGGCCTTTGGTTAGCCTAAAACTAAGTAATTTATCAAGCATTGTTTGAGCTGATATTTTTCAAAATATATAAACCCATAAACTATAAGGAAGATTCACACATACATACACTGTATATATGTATATATAGATTGTTTGTTTTT
>NW_013667269.1:59441-61702 GCF_000517525.1 Limulus polyphemus | reverse complement strand
GCTCTTAAAACGATCCCACAGCTGAAATTGCGCAGAATGTTCAGTTGCATCACGCGTGAACCTTGGACCATTAGATTCACAGCTTAGACGCTAACCACCGAGTCAAACATTTATAATAAGCTGATTCATCCGTAACTCAACATTCAGAGGGCTTATCTGTTTCTACAGATGAAAATTGTTGGTTGTTCTTAAAACAAAATGTTCTTCTGAAGTAGGAGAAGTTTGTTTTGATTGCCACATTTTTATCGAAAACGATAAATACGTGCAGCTTTTGGTGTTAATTTAGCATCAAAAGGTACGACAATACATCTATAAGAAATAGTCCACACACACACATTTTGTTTTATAATAAATCGTTCTGGCCAATTATTTTCAGGTTTTGGAAAGAACAATTTAAGATACAGCTGAAATTGTTATAGGTTTCAAAAAAAGAAGGTTTCAATTCCTTTACTGGTATGACTGAACAGGTTATTTTGTTGACATCTTTAATCCTTAATTATGTTCACATGAAGATATTTGATTTCAAAATATCTTATAAAGAGTTTCTTCTTTTAGAGTTGAAACTCAATACGAAGATTTAGTGTGGTCCAAATTTGGTCCAGTGAATTTTCAGACGAACAAACTACTTAATGTCTTACGAACGAAAGAAATCAAGTGATGTTTTTTATATCTCTTAGATCTATCTTTTTTAAGTCTCGTCTTATCACCCTATGTTTTGTTTTCCATTATTTTCATGTATCTTTCAATTCTTCCCTTATCGCCCTGTTTCACTTCCAGTTCTCTGTGATCTGTGAAACGGTCAGCCATGAAAAGCAAAGTGTGTTTGTTATGCAGTATTAAACAGTCAACCATAAAATGCAAAGTGTGTTTGTTATACAGTGTTAAACAGTGAGCCATAAAGTGCAAAGTGTATTCGTTATATAATGTTAAACGGTCAGCCATGAAGTTCAAAGTGTATTTGTTATACAGTGTTAAACAGTCAGCCATAATTTATAAAGTGTGTCTATTATACTGTGTTAAATGGTCAGCCATGAACTGCAAAGTGTGTTTGTTACACAGTGTTAAACAGTCAACCATAAAATGCAAAGTGTGTTTGTTACACAGTGTTAAACAGTCAACCATAAAATGCAAAGTGTGTTTGTTATACAGTGTTAAACAGTGAGCCATAAAGTGCAAAGTGTATTCGTTATATAATGTTAAACGGTCAGCCATGAAGTTCAAAGTGTATTTGTTATATAGTGTTAAACAGTCAGCCATAATTTATAAAGTGTGTTTATTATACTGTGTTAAATGGTCAGCCATGAACTGCAAAGTGTGTTTGTTACACAGTGTTAAACAGTCAACCATAAAATGCAAAGTGTGTTTATTATACAGTGTTAAACAGTGAGCCATAAAGTGCAAAGTGTATTCGTTATATAATGTTAAACGGTCAGCCATGAAGTTCAAAGTGTATTTGTTATACAGTGTTAAACAGTCAGCCATAATTTATAAAGTGTGTTTATTATACTGTGTTAAATGGTCAGCCATGAAATGCAAAGTGTGTTTGTTACACAGTGTTAAACAGTCAACCATAAAATGCAAAGTGTGTTTGTTATACAGTGTTAAACAGTCAATCATCAAGTGTAAAGTGTGTTTGTTATACTGTTTTAAACAGTCAACCATGAAGTGTAAAATGTGTTTGTTGTTATTATAAACGGCGGTTCTAATTTGAATTAGCTGCACACCCATTAAGGAACGTTTCTTTTCTTTCATTAATGTCATTCCTAATTTCTACTTTTACCATATGATCATGACTCAGACGAAATGTTATGTTTGGAAATTCCGTTTGCCATAATTTGTAACTAATTTTTTAACTTGTCCTCTTTTTAATGCATTACATTGTTAATATTTTCACATTTTACTGACTGAAAAATCTTAAATATAACATAAAGTTTATTTCTGAAAAAAAGTAAATTTCTTGTTTTGAAAATACAAAATTAATATCTTTAAAACTTTATACTGCGATGGATGGATGAATTTGCTGGAACTTACGGTGATTTCATAAGCTCGCTGTACCAATCAAATTATAGTGTAATAGTAGTCTCAAGTGAAAAGTTGCTGTACCAATCAAATTATAGTGTAATAGTAGTCTCAAGTGAAAAGTTGCTGTACCAATCAAATTATAGTGTAATAGTAGTCTCAAGTGAAAAGGTGCTGTACCAATCAAATTATAGTGTAATAGTAGTCTCAAGTGAAAAGGTGCTGTACCAATCAAATTATAG
>NW_013667269.1:51730-58788 GCF_000517525.1 Limulus polyphemus | reverse complement strand
AAATTATAGTGTAATAGCAATATTTCAAGTTAAAATAGTGCTGTACCAATCAAATTATAGTGTAATAGCAAAGTTTCATGTTAAGATAGAGCTGTACCAATCAAATTATAGTGTAATAGCAAAGTTTCATGTTAAGATAGTGCTGTACCAATCAAATTATAGTGTAACAGCAAAGTTTCATGTTAAAATAGTGCTGTACCAATCAAATTATAGTGTAATAGCAATATTTCAAGTTAAAATAGTACTGTACCAATCAAATTATAGTGTAATAGCAAAGTTTTATGTTAAGATAGTGCTGTACCAATCAAATTATAGTGTAATAGCAATATTTCAAGTTAAAATAGTGCTTACCAATCAAATTATAGTGTAATAGCAATATTTCAAGTTAAAATAGTGCTGAACCAATCAAATTATAGTGTAATAGCAAAGTTTCATGTTAAGATAGTGCTGTACCAATCAAATTATAGTGTAATAGCAATATTTCATGTTAAAATAGTGCTGTACCAATCAAATTTCTGCTTACCGAAAGTGTTCTCCGATTTCTAAGTTCGAGAAATAAAGCGGTTACGCATTTTTACTTGTTATGTTTAAACTTCAACTCTTTTAAGTTAGGCCTACACGAAGAAAACATCAACATCTTTCCATCAACGAGCAAACCATCCTTACTAGGCTTAAGTAAACACGTATATATAGTCTTATTAGAAAGTACTAAATGTATCTTAAATTATAGTACCTAAATCAGTGGTTATTATTTAGGTCCTACATACTTGAAATATATTTTTGTTTAATGTGGAGACGTAACTGTGAGTTAACAATATCTATAGTATCAACTATTCAGGAATTCGTTTTTCCCATTTTTCTTTGGTTAGGAAAAAAAAATATGTATGTACATATCCTAATTGCATCATTGTGATAAAAATTAAGCAACTGAGTACTGTATGTTTTCGTATCTTGGGAAATAACTAGGTAGTGTACATTATTTAGTTTTGCCCCCCAGTAAAACAGCGGTATGTCTGCGGATTTACAACGCTAGAAACCGGGTTTCGATACCCATGGGGGGCAGAGTACAGATAGTCCTTTGTGTAGCTTTGTTCTTAACTCCAAACAGACTGTTTAGTTTTATTTTAATGTTGTTTTTCTAGTGTAAAACTACTTTAATGTTTGATCGCTTTGGGATGTTTTGTTGATTGTGAGAGAATTTTAAGTTGTGTCAGAAATCTTCTATAAAAATTATTATACTACAAAATAAATCGAGAAATTGAATTATCATGGAGAAGTCTTGTTTAAAAATGTTCGTATATGAATGACAAAGAAATATTTCTCTTCATTAAACTAACTAGACGCTGAATGAAATATTCACAAATAGCCAATTACCGCTTCCTTGTCGATTCGGGGTTTATGATATTTTACTTGTTTTCCCCCGAAACGATTTTACTAACTTCTAATGGCATTCATGATAGAAGTGTTGCTAACAACCCTGGTAACAAAAGATCAAATGTAAATGAATTCAGGAAATCAGGCAGTAACCCAACGTATAGCACAATGAAGTAATAATAAACGTGAAGGTTAGAGAAATAGACATATAAGATGTTAGGTGATTTACAGATACGGAAATTCTCTGAGTGTGTAGTAGGATAAGAAAACATTTCTTAGTTAATCATTTTACTTGAGTAAAGCTGAATGACTTTAATGTGGCAGAACATCCACTATATCAAATTGTAAATGAAAAGCTCGTAAATACAATTCATTGAATATTTGTTTAAATGAAACACTGAAGTGGTATATTTGAGTAAATCACAACCAAAAGATCAACAGAATGAAGACATGTCGATTATTTAAAACAAAGGTCTATTCTTTAGTGTATATATATATATTACGTCATACATTATTTACTCATTCCAGTGAGCAGAATCGTTAATTGTGTCAGTTTAATAAACTCGATATTAATTAACAGCGATGGTGAAACGGTGCTTACCAATGAAATGGCAGAGTAACAGTGACGTGTCAAGTTGAATGGTACTGAACCAATCAAATTTTAGGGCGATAGAAATGTGTCAGATTATTTTAGTCAAATAGTATAACAATTTCATTAATCGAATTAAAAACAAAATATAACTTTATTAATAAGAAATATTAATTTGTATGAACTAGATATAAGATCTGTGATGCACAGCGTTTCCTTTTTCAGATGTGTTGCATGAATAAAACACAGAAAGCTTTCATAATTAGTTCTAATATACATATCATACGTCTAAGAAGTAAAGTTAACGAAATCGAATACAATTAATTAAAGAGGTATTATGGAACTCCAGCCACATCAATTCTTAAAACTTGCTGCTTAAATTGAGAGATTCATTTTTAAATTGTGGATTAATTAATGGTTCATATAAAAATGATGGTGTAGTTATCCAGACACCAAACATTTATCTAAAACGTTCTGGAACTCATACCTTAGCGTTAATATTTATATTATACGAGTACCTAGACTAACACCTTCATGTCAGAGTTAAGTTTTAATCAAAGACAAAAAAGGGTTGGAAGAACCCTGAATATTAAACCTAAAAGTACTGTGTAATAATCTTAAATCCACCATTTAAGTTTTACGTTCTTACTCAGGATGATGTTACTCTCAGCCGCTTGATAGTTTAAATAAGAATGATTTAATAATTATACTTTCAATGATTGAATTGCCATCTCTCGTAAAGTTATTTATTGTGAAGCAGACGTGGTCTAGTGGTGACTGTGCAGGAGTTAGATCAGCTCAATATTAGGTACTTCTAGCGCAGACAGCCCTCGTGCATTTGCGCGAGTATTCGAAACAAACCAACTACCAGTTGTAAAAGAATATTAGTGACTACACGGAAAGTTTAACTTATCTTTCTCTCTCGATATAAATCAGAACTGCCCAAAAATTTGGTAGAAGAATTTAGGTGTCCCTCCCAATCCCGAAAGATCGAGGCGAAACGGACAAACAATCGAACGCAAGGTTTAAGTATGCCAGCAATCTCAGTTTTACCGCTGTGAATGAAATGGTTCGTATGCTACTACCGCTCAACTGCTAAAAGTGGGGGCGGGGGGGGGTATTTACTGCATTACTTATTAAGGCCTACAAAGCCTGATGCCTTTGGTAGTTAAATATATATATATAACATGTTAAGAACAATCTTCTTCTCAAGCCGATCTAAAACAAATCTATGTTATAAAGTTACAGGCTTTGGAATGAAAGTTTGTTGCTCGTGTTTTAGCTCGTGTAAGAGACCACCATATTGGTGTTTGTTTCCTCTTTTCGGTTCCTTCTCACGTACTAAAGCTGGCAAACATTCTAGGCACGAAGCGCATACGGTACTCTCACCCGTAGTAATCCTAGTTTCCTTAACAAGTTAGAAACTTCTTAAGTCTACATTTGTTTCTTGTGGGTAGTGCGGGGGATTTCAATGAAACAGACTGGATGCTTTCATATGTGTATATTACATTACCGTAGCATAAACATCTGAGAGGTATGACTTCTCGTGGTTCATCATCTGAGAGGTACGACTTCTCGTGGTTCATGGACTTGTATTTAATGCGTTAAAATTTGGTATGTTTGAAATGAAACCCTTTTGTTTTTCATCAGAGCCCTATGTTTAACGTAGTGAAACTTTTCATTCATGTGTATCTTTCAAAGAGGGATTTTCATCTGGTACAACTCCAGAAAAATACGAACTATTTTTAGCTCATCTTTAGGGCTTCTAGACAACGAGTATTTGTCACTAACTGAACAGAAACAAGTGTGATATAAATATAAGGAATATTAAAATGGCGCAGAGATATTCTTTTATAGCTTCAATGGTAAGAATGTTTGATTTAAAGGAAATATAACTTTTGTTTGTTTTTATTTTAGCACACAGTTTCATAATAGGCATATGGACTGTGTCTACTGCAGGAATCGATCTCCACACTTCAGCTTTTTAAGTTTACTGTTTAATCGTTGGGTGGCACGGGATATAAAACCTTAATTCGTTATTTTAAGTTCATGAAATAAAGTAAAAAAGGTACTTTCAATAAAATGTAATGCTGGAGGTTAACCAATTATCACCGGAGGAACAAAATGTAACATTATTATTGAAAGTAATCCACCATATGAGAACTATAATTTCTATTTTGAAAGACGGAATATGAATACTTAAGTACGTGTATAAGCCTTAAATAAAATTACTCAGAAAGCAATAAAGATTATAGATGCGCAAAGAAGCGCTCTACATATATATGAAATCCCTGTAAAACTGTTGTTTCAGGAAAGCATCCCAGTCAGGCGGAAAAGACGTATCTACTAGAGAAAACATAATATGTTATAAATAAAGCCCCGTGTGTTTAAAATAGGTTTACTTTATTTTTATGTAATCACTTCAGTCGATTTTCTTTATCTCAATTGAAACACGAGTCAGCTCCACTTTGGATTTTTTTTTCATGGACTTCTATGTGGTCCTTTCAAACTGACAAGGATTAATAAAAACTAATTTTGGCCGGAACACAACTTTCACTTTTGTCAGTAGCTTACTGCAATAGCCAGACTTGCTGACTGTGCCTGCGAAAATTACTCTTATACAAAAAGTAATAATAATTTTATTGAATTTAATTTGTTTTTAATTTAGAATTTAAAGCTGCCATGATAAACTGATTTGAACTTAGCAGATGTTGAGGTTTTTTGGTGTGGCCAGATATTGATCGAATTCGTTTAACACATCACTACAACTCTAAACATACACACACTAACACCTGCACGTTCGATTTACGTCATAAAGACTACTGAGCTTACTATTTAAAAAACATTTATACAAAAGCTTGCAAAATTATGCAATGGCTTTATTAAACTAAGTGCTTGTTTACTGTATATGGCAGTCATGCAATGGTTTCATTAAACTAAGTGCTTGTTTACTGTATATGGCAATCACGCAATGGCTTCATTAAACTAAGTGCTTATTTACTGTCTATGGCAGTCATGCAATGGTTTAATTAAACTAAGTGCTTGTTTACTGTATATGGCAGTCACGCAATGGCTTCATTAAAGTAAGTGCTTGTTTACTGTGTATGGCAGCCACACAATGGCTTCATTAAACTAAGTGTTTGTTTACTGTATATGGCAGTCACGCAATGGTTTCATTAAAATAAGTGCTTGTTTACTGTATATGGTAGGATGCTGTTCCTTACTTGTTAATATGAACAAAATTCATATAATTTTTTAGACAGTTTGTGCTGTCTGTAAATACCAGCTTAACAATCTGTTGTTTCTTCTTCTACATGTCTGTAAATGTCACCTTAATGATCTATTGTTTCTTCTTCTACCTCTCTGTAAATACCACCTTAATGATATATTGTTTCTTCTTCTACCTGTATGTAAATACCACCTTAATGATATATTGTTTCTTCTTCTACCTGTATGTAAATACCACCTTAATGACATATTGTTTCTTCTTCTACCTCTCTGTAAATACCACCTTAATGATATATTGTTTCTTCTTCTACCTCTCTGTAAATACCACCTTAATGATATATTGTTTCTTCTTCTACCTGTATGTAAATACCACCTTAATGATATCTTAATGATATATTGTTTCTTCTTCTACCTGTATGTAAATACCACCTTAATGATATATTGTTTCTTCTTCTACTTATCTGTAAATGCCACCTTAATGATATATTGTTTCTTCTTCTACCTGTATGTAAATAC
The DNA here is from genome assembly GCF_000517525.1 of Limulus polyphemus. Taxonomy (NCBI): domain Eukaryota; kingdom Metazoa; phylum Arthropoda; class Merostomata; order Xiphosura; family Limulidae; genus Limulus; species Limulus polyphemus. Next base: position 53,081 of record NW_013667269.1, on the reverse strand, counting down.
CACCTTAATGATATATTGTTTTTCTTCTACTTATCTGTAAATACCACCTTAATGATATATTGTTTCTTCTTCTACTTATTTGTAAATACCACCTTAGTGATATATTGTTTCTTCTTCTACCTGTCTGTAAATACCACCTTAATGATATATTGTTTCTTCTTCTACCTATCTGTAAATACCACCTTAATGATCAATTGTTTCTTCTTCTACCTGTCTGTAAATACCACCTTAATGATCAATTGTTTCTTCTTCTACCTGTCTGTAATTACCACCTTAATGATCTATTGTTCCTTCTTCTACCTGTCTGTAAATACCACCTTAATGATATATTGTTTCTTCTTCTAGCTGTCTGTAAATACCACCTTAATGATCTGTTGTTTCTTCTTCTACCTGTCTGTAAATACCACCTTAATGATCTATTATTTCTTCTTCCACAGTCTTGGCCAAAATGTTTCCATACTGTTCTATATTGATGTTATTGTCTACATGCATGGAATAGTTATTGAGTAAAATCCCGAGTAGTAACAGAGAAGGTAGCGTGTGACCGGACAAACATGTACGAGTTGTTATTCTGGTCTGTATAAGTTGTTTTAAACATTTGTTAGACAAAACACACATACACACTTGGTTTGTAGAAAAGGGTGTGCTTTTGGTGTAATCTTTTACGAAACAGATCAACGCTTTGTTCAGACAATTTCTGTACTTGGTGTAGAGTCATGCCTCGTCTCGTGCCAGAAATTATAGGGCGTCAAATTGTTCGACTGTCCAGAAATAGTATGAAGCAAATGGACATTACCAGAATAGTAGAGTACCCCAGTATACTGTATCCAGAATCCTGAAACGTCATCAGACTACAGAAAACGTTGTTCCAGAAAAGACTACTACTTGACGCCGAAAAACTACTGACTGAGATGATCAGGTTAACACGTCAAAGTCGAAAGAAGTCTTGCAACACCTTACGACAGGAATGGCATGAACGTATTCGTTACAGGGTATCCAGAAAATCAATTAATAGGAACCTGACCAAATAAGGTTATTTTGCAAGAAGGACTATCTTCAAATCGATATTAACAAGAATTCACGACCGTCACCATTTTATATGTATAACATATCAGGCCAACTTACAGTTAGGACACAGGCGACATGTCATCTTGTCAGATGAGTTCTGTTTCCGGTTTGTTAAAGCTGGTGATAGGATTCGTGTTCGTCGTTTGCCTAGAGAATAGATGAGGGAAACTGTCTTTCCCACAGGAGGTGGTGCAGTACATGTTTGGGCAGCTATCCATCATAGTGGAAAAAATGTTCTTCACATCCTCCAGGGAAAACGTTAATGGCGCCTCCTACAGGCATC
>NW_013667269.1:41451-51415 GCF_000517525.1 Limulus polyphemus | reverse complement strand
GGGCAGCTATCCATCATAGTGGAAAAAATGTTCTTCACATCCTCCAGGGAAAACGTTAATGGCGCCTCCTACAGGCATCACGTAGAGACAATATTTCTGAGATATGCTAGAGCAAGGTTTGGCAATAAGTTCATGTTCCAGGATGGCAATGCCACTGCCCACAGGGCGTGTATTCTACTGGATTATTTCGACCAAGAGGACGTTACAAGATTGCCATGGCCAGAAAGTATTGAGATTATAATCCCATTGAGAAGTGTTAGGCAGAACTGAGCTGGAAAATTACTAACCACAGCCCTAAACTAGCTTCGGTAACTGAGTTGCAGCGCCTTCTAGTGATAAGTTGGGATGACATCAACATGCTACGTCGCTTTGCGGAGGTTATTACAATACGAGGAGGACCAAACAAGTATTGAATCTTTAATATGAGCTGATATAACGTTACATACGCTATTTATAATAATTTGATGTTATATTTTGTAATTATATATGTTTTGGTAAGGTTTTGTTGTGATAGGTGAAATGTTGAATTACACATCTTTCTACAGGTGTCTGATAAAATTGTTTGTTATTCTTAAAAGTCGTACATGATGTCCATAGAACCTGTTTCACTTGTAGATGGTTAATATAACATGCATTTGTCAGTTTGACAGCACTAAGTATATTTGTATTCCATGATAATAATAATAATCTTTTTTTAAGCACAATTTTTGGCCAAGACTGTATTTTCCAAGAATTTTATGGGAGTTCAGTCACTTAAAGTGGTATATATATACGCTCTGTAGAACGTGTCAGCCAAATAATCAAGTTGTGAGAATTGATAATGACTCGAACATCATCTTATGTAAAACTTGTGTTTGGATGACCGGTTCGGAGACTCCAAAGGTTCAAGGGTATCCATCCTTAATTCAAAACTGTAGCCCAAAGGGAGGGTAACCAGTCACTAGCACCTGCCGCATACCCGAATAATCTTAAGCGAACTCCGAGATTGACTGTCACAGTTATAACTCCCACGGAGCGAATTCAACAACATATTGCTGCTCGAACCTTGGACATTCCAACCTGCAGACCTACATACAAAACTAACTCACGCTCGACTCTTCCCAATTATTATTCATATAATTTAGAATATCTCTCTATAAATTTAATGGATCGAATCTTATTAGCTATTTGTCATCCACGAGATATATCTGGTTATTTACTTTTCGTGGTATCGTGTGTGGTTCGGTTGTGAGCTAACCATTCCTCTTACATCTGGTCTCAGTAAAGAAGGCTAGGATTAGACGATAAATTTTAACCTTTTTTAATATTTGCTATAACCTTGACACTTTTATGAGGTCCTAAATTTCAATATCTGAAACGTCAGTTACTTCTAATTACAGCTATAGAATTACCTGCAAACTACTAACTTTCTGACGTTCTTTTTTTTCTTAACTAATACCACAAGCTTGATAACATAAAGTGACGGAGACAATTAAACGTTTGTTTTTAACCAAAACTAGTGAAATTAAATCATAATAAGACGTGATTTTATCTCTGTTTTTTTTTTCTTTTATCCACAGATAAAGTCCCTTCCATTACAATAATAATATTGTTTTACATAACATATAACTAATATAATGTTTAGAGACTACAAGGGACCTCTTGGTCTATCTAGACTGTCCCATCCTCTAAACTAAACTGAAACTATTAAATAAAAAAACCTCAAAGCCAGCCTTTATCGTTCAAACAGTTATCAAGCTTTCTCTTAAATTCACTTACATTTACTGCCTCCACAACATCCGAAGGCAACCCATTCCAAAAGCCAACCACACTTTTAGAAAAGTAAAACTGTCTTACATGAAGATGACTCCTACCTTGCCAAAACTGTGTCCCCTATTCCTAATAAGTGTGAAAAAGATTAAATATCAACACTATCAATTCCATTAACAATCATAAAAATCTCAATCAGATCCCTCTAAATCTTCTTTGTTGAACTGATTAGCAGCTGGCAGTTGATTGGCTGATGATCTTCATTTGATTTCATCCAATTCCAACAAAAAAAAAAAAAATGTTAGGTTTATTAGAAAGATCTTGAAAAACATAAACAATTTCTATTGTTTTATTGTAGTTTTATGTATATGTAATAACAAAGTATTTTACTAGTGAAACGTTTCCATTCACAGCTCCTCTTGGAAACATGTAATTTCAAATATAATTGCAACAACAGGTAATCAGATTAATAAAAGTTTCTAATGAGCAGACTTTAAATGTAGGCTAAAGTAGTATAATCTGATGATATATCTTAAACTGGTAATTGTTATAGATTTTTACGCTATTTGCAAAGTTCGTATGTTCGGTAAACGTTTTGTAAAATAGGTATCATTTTACGAAAACAGTCGTATATTTTGATTATCTATTAATCCACGATTCATGGCTAATTATCCAATGATTTACTGGAAGAGAATTGTCATTATCAATTTGTATTTTCGTAAAGCTAAAAATTTAAATGTATTTACATTTCGACGTGAGCTCAGTTTCCGTTTTTGCTATAACTGTTTACTGAACAACCTTACTTTTACTGCAGATTTATGTACATCTTCATGTCTTTCTATTGCCTTTTGTTTGTCGCTAGATGGCAGCATACGATTATCTATCTCTATATAAAAAAAAGGTAAGCATGTTATTAGGTGTTGGTAGTGGTTGCCATAGCTACGTGCACCAGCTACTTAATGTAAAGAGCATAACCAAAGGTAAAAAATTGCATGTGTATCACGTGGATAAATTTTTTGTTGTTGTTTTTTAACTAAAAAAAAAGGCCCACAAAACGAATACAATAAAGTATAAAATGGCCATATTTTATGAACTGTACCAGTGTTCCTTGACCGCTAGTAGAAGTAACGTTCTATTTTCACTTGGTGTACAGTAGGGCTATTACCCAAGCACCATGATGATCTACAATTTCGATAAACACGAGCATTTATGGTGAAGTTAAGACGTTTATTAGGTCACGCAAGAGAACTTACTGCAGTTCGTCTGTGTGTGGTCGTCATACTAAAATGCACAATGCATTCCAGCTACAAGTGTTCTATTAATAAAACTACCAGGAAATCGGGTAATAATTCAAGTTAACTGAAGTTTGTTGTGTGCTTAGTGGAAGTTGCATAAAATGTATTTAAAGTGCAGTCACGAGTTTATGGAAGCTGATTTTATCGACAAATAAATATAGAAAAGTTACTGGGGCTGGCTTTGATAATACTGTTTCTGGCACACAGTTAAGGCCTATAAATAGAAACATCAATGTTTTCAACATATACGTCTGCACAGCGTGCGTTTTCATTAATAGGTATCTGTATTAACGTTGATATACATAAGCACGTTTGCTTTAATATTTAAGTTAGAACAGTAGCTTCCGATTGCCTTCGTTCTTAATTCGTTGCAATCAATTTCTGGAAGGTCGTTGTTGCTGTTGTTTAGTTAGTGCGAAGGTACACATAGCCTATTTGTACTCTGTCCACCGTGGGTAATCGAACCCTGAATTTTAGCGTTGTAAGTTCCTAAAGTTTTAGCGGACCCATCGGAAAACATCTGAAGCGACCCCTATTTTTAGGTATCATCACTTGGGTAATTGCTCTTTTTTTTTCCTACATTAACCTTCAAGTTACTTCCTTGTTTTTCATATTTCAATTAATACCTGTGGAATTCACATAATGCATCAGACTAGATTTTCATTCTTTTATTTTATATATTATTTTTCGTTGTTGTTGTTGCAACACAAAGATTAAATAATTGATAAAATAAATTTGGGAAATTTCTGCGTAAAATACCTGGAGCGTCTCAAGAGTAGTTGGTAGGTCGAATAACTACATTTATAAATATATGTGTCCCCACTATCTTGTTAAAGACCATGTAACCAAAATAAATTTGTGGTATACAAAGTTTAGAAAATGTTGTTTAGAAAACCGATGGCGTCGGATTCCCATCGATAGTTTTAGGGTTAAGCTAAAGACCATACTTTGAAATTTGGCTACGGGTACACCAAACTGTCCTCGAATTCCCTTTGTGTGATTTTTGAGTCTGGTTTATTTCACATTCGTTTTCGTAATATTTTTTTATTTCTGTGTGTGTGTGTGTATTTCATCTTATATTTGCATGCGTTTTGTGTTTATGAGCTCATATTTTCTAACCATATGATTAGCATAACCAACGAAACTAAAATATAGTAGGTGTTTGTCTTAAAAATAAAAATAAAAACGAATGAATTAGTTAGAAAAATGAGGAACTTTGTTCCCAGTGGAGCCTTCCAGATAACTCAAACGTAATATACGAAACTAAAGATGTAATATCCGAATGCAAACAGAGAGAAGAGAAATGTGTTCGGAATATTTAGTAAGAATTTATTACTCGAGAGGCTACCTAAGCTATTTAAGGAAACAGATCACGCTTTTATTTACATCTTTTTTAAGCTCCGTCAACTTTGTAAACTCATTATGTACCTATTCAACAAAGTGTAAATCTTCATTTAGTTTGTGCTTATTATTACGTATCGCATTTATGTACGTATACATAAGTATATTTTAGGGACGGAATTGTATATTTATACGTTTATTAAACCAGTTAATCAGTAAGTATTTTAACATATGATAGGTAGGAGAGCCTACTACAGCGGTATCTTATTAGTGCTTATGACATATTAACCTAACATTAACAACCAAGCTACAAGTAAAAAACATTCTAAAAATATTTTTAGTTCACTTGTTTATATCTTTTTCATAATAATTTTAATGTCTAGAAAACAGAAGTCAAAACGTAACAGCGCCAAGCTACACGTAAAAAACATTCTGAAAATATTTTTAGTTCACTTGTTTATATCTTTTTCATAATAATTTTAATGTCTAGAAAACAGAAGTCAAAACGTAACAGCACCTATTTGATACCAGTCTGGTTCTTATTTTTAGTCAGGTTGTTGGAAGTTTAATGTCCGCCCGAATGGAAGTATTAAAAGCTCAACCAACACATATTATGAATCGTTTGACATTAAAACTTATGACGTGTTCCTCCTAAATATTCCCATCGCTTTACAAAGCATATAACCGAAACGTTTTCATAATATTACATTTGAAAACGTATAATCTAAACGTTCTCAAAACATTACACTTGGAGACGTATAACCGAAATGTTTACAAAACATAGCATTTGTCCCTAAACCAATTTACACCCTTTTAAATAAATATACACACATATGTATATAAGGCCACTATTAACTTGAGTTGGTGGTCTTTGTGGTCATTCGGAAAATTAAAGGTGGTGTGAAAGAATGGTTATATGTGTTATTGTATAGTGATGACTATTATAATTCTGTTAATACAACGTTCACGATTCATTAACACACGAACAGACAAATCTGAAAAATATATATATCTCAGACCAAAACTCAGACCTTTATTTATATTGAATTAATAATATAAAATTACATTTAACAACTTTGTTGCTACGATTCAATAATTTTATCTTTAAAGTGTTTGTGTATGTTTTTCTTAAAGTAAACCCACATCGGGCTATCGGCTATGTCCACCGATTGGAATCGCTCCTCTGATTTTAACGTTGTAAAGCCGTAGACTTACCGTTGTCCCAGCGGGAGACTTATTTTTGTATTCGAATCTAGGTTTACTTCAACGTAGTCTTAATGAAACATTTAATTTTTGTTCATTTGTTTTATCCAAAGTCCAAGCTGTTCACATATTGTAAAATATGATATTGCACGCTAACTGATGATTTCAAAATTATCGTGAAAAAGTGATAATTTCAAACCAAGCCATTTCTATCCACATAACCATGCCAGAAAAAAAGGTTAACCATTTGTATCCATCTAAATCATTTCAAAACAAGGGTTTGTTTTTAAACTGTCTTTAAGTGTGGAAGTTATATATCTACCTAATCGTGTCAGAACAAGGGTTTGTTTTTAAACTGTCTTTAAGTGTGGAAGTTATATATCTACCTAATCGTGTCAGAACAGGGGTTTGTTTTAAACTGTCTTTAAGTGTGGTAGTTATCTATCCATCTAATCGCGTCAGAAAAGGGGTTTGTTTTTAAACTGTCTTTAAGTGTGGAAGCTACGTATCCATCTAATCGTGTTAGAGCAGGGGTTTGTTTTTTAACTCTTTTATAGTTATGTTACTGCTGCATGACAAGCGACAGGGGTGTTAATACGCTACTTATATTTTATCTTGATTTATAAAGTAAACAAAAGACTGGCTTTTTTTTTCGTCTCTGGAAGCACAGAACCTACAGTTGAGAAAACTAATTTATTCTGAGGAGACCCAAACGGCTATCAAATAAAACAACTGAAAGAAAGAAAACCCTATACCCGAGCAGTTTCATCAAGTGATCAAACGGACATTTCTCTTTTTCATTATATTTTTCTGACCCCACGTTCCCCCACTGAGTCAGTGGTAAGTTTACGGACTTACAGTCCAAAAATCCGGAGTTGGATTCCTCGTGGTGGGCAGAGTAGAGGTATCCTATTGTGTAGCTTCGCACCAAGAAAACAAAGACAGTAACTCCTGTGTGTTTTTAGTGCTAGTTAACAAAGGTGGTGAGTTTTGAGATTGTTCTACGGCCGTGCATCATAAGCGTGAATATGTTTCGTGATAAGAAAATATCTTACAGGCTGTGGTGTTTCACAAGCTAGTACAAGTAGGGTAAAGCCCGTTTGTTCTTACTTCAATAAATTTACTAACGTACTTAAGTATTTTTAATCGCGACAGCATAATTCATTGTAAACATTGTTTGTATGAAAAAGAACTTTGCGTCATCAAACTTATGACCAAAGTCAATAAAATGTCGGACCTAAGAGCGCCCTCACTCTTAATATTCTCCAATTATCGCTTTGAATAAACAGAAGTTAAAACACAAAACTGTTTATAACGATTTGTCCCAAAGAGTAGCGTTTCTGTACAGAATCTCAATTTTACTCATAAACTCCTGAAAACGTTCCCTTTTTTTATGTGTGAGAAACGAAATAAAACCATGCGATTAGAATATACAAAAGAATTCCTACCAAACGAGATAAGCCTTTACTTGCTTCAACACTGCTAGAATTCCTACCAAACGAGATAAGCCTTTACTTGCTTCAACACTGCTAGAATTCCTACCAAACGAGATAACCCTTTACTTGCTTCAACACTGCTAGAATTCCTACCAAACGAGATAAGCCTTTACTTGCTTCAGTACTGCTTACGTTTGCGATCAAAAATAAAGAAATATTGGTAGTCTACAAATTACCCAATATTCCTCGTTGTGCTATAAACTAAAACACATAATTTCAACTCGACGTTTATAATACCCAATTAAGAACCGTACAGTAGTGAAACCTTACTCTCTCGCTGTTTAGCTTGGAAGTAATTTTTGCAGATATTTAACCATCAAGAAATAAGCGTGTGATTTCGTACAATCTCTTAAAAATAATAACAAATTATTAAGCACGTTGATTCTAAAACCCTATGACTGAAAGTAATAAATTATATCTGCAATATCCAGTGCCGACGAGGTCTTTCGTTCAATACCAAAACTCGTTAGGTCGGCTGAGATACAACAAGCACAGTAGTGGTTGATACGCTATTTATATTATCGAAACTGTTATGGTGTTAACTAGATTAATTTGACAAAGTGTATTTTTTTCATAAACTTTACTTAAGTCATTTACAAGTCAGAATTAGTATAAGGATTAATAACGCATTATTATTTATTTTAACTTTAATTATGCTCGTCCTATTGTTTACACCTTTATCTTTGCAAGGGTTTGGAGCAAACATTGTCAGAATTAGTATAAGGATTAATAACGCATTATTATTTATTTTAACTTTAATTATGCTCGTCCTATTGTTTACACCTTTATCTTTGCAAGGGTTTGGCGCAAACATTGCCAGAATTTACATTAATACGTATTTTTTCTCTGATTCTTTATTACGTGTATCTATGTTCGAAATCCTTAGATCCAATCATAATTAGACGATTTAATTACTCTAGAACGTATTATAAGAACAAGAAATTCGTTTGATTCAACACATCGATAATTTACATAGATGTAGTTGATTAATGTATTCTCGCAAAATTATTCTGGATAATTAGTGACTTTGGAAATCATTTAATAACTCTAATGATATCATTAAGCTGTGACCTTTGAAAAATCTCTAGTTTCAGACATATTTCATTAGAAAATTTACTGATTTCTCAAATAACACGAACTACTTTGTCAATATATATGTTTTCTCGGACTTTAGCTCTGTAATTTACAAGCAGAAACGCTGTAATTGGATAAGTAAACTTGTTAAAGATATTCGTTAATGCATCCATCGTCTGCTGGAAGGGGAATTTTAAGATGGAGAAAAGTAAAGTGTTTCCGAGCTGTTTGATTTTGATTTGATTTTCTTTATTTTCATTAACTACCGAGTGTTTACTCTTAAGCAAATATATATATCTGCTAGTGACTATCGTGTAAAAATTAACTGAGACTCGCACTACCTGTGAGAAGTTTAAACTGTGCACTTAGATAACAGTAAGAATAGATATACTACCGACGTAGGCACGAGGGCTTATGATGCAACAATTCGAGGTTCGATCCCCGCGGTGAACATACCACGAATATTTCATTGTGTATGTTGAGTGGACGGCAACTGTCTGTTGTAGAAACACAAGTGTTGTAGAGGACGACGTTTCGAAAGTCTTCCGCCTTTCGTCTTCAAGCGGAAGATTTTCGAAACGTCGTCCTCTACATTTGTGTTTCTACAACAGACAGTTGCCGTCCATTCAACTCTGCCTAAACAATCTATCAAAGAAAAGCTCATTGTGCAGCTTTATGCTGCATATGAGTAAATTACAGCCGGCTAATATTCGTGTCAGTAGGTCAATATTCGTCCACTGCTAGTAAAATGCCCTCATGCAGCATGATAATGCCACGCCCTTATTGACCGTCAGCTATTAATTAAGAAGTTCTGACCTCACATACAGCTCTAGCCTGTGACTTCCATTTAAAAACGATTAAGTTGGACAACGCTTCTAGATAAGTGGTATTCTTAGTGCAACTGCACACAATTAAATTCGTAATATCACACCTGCATTTTTCGGAACTCGTATGAAGGAGTTCACGGAGCGGTGGAGAAAATGCATCTTGATTTAGGATGACTTTGTTGAGATGTATTGTCAAGTTGTCTGCATGCTCAACTATTGGTTGATGTAAGTTTGTTTGTGGTTGTCTTACAGGAACTAAGATCCTTTTTTTTTCTTCTCCTGAGTACCCTTTGTTTTATAAGTGATTAACTCCAATTTCTTTAGATTTTTACTATTTTAAAACTTTTTACAGCAAGCTTTTGGTTATTCGAAGTTTTCTCCAAAGAAAGAGTAACTGTATTTTTCAGCTGTTGTTGAAACTGTAGTGTATATTATTGTAATATTCATTTCATTTCTAAAAACTATCTCGATGTTTAAATCCTCCTTCAATGTAAGATGAAGAGCGTATTTTGTAAGTTCTACATCTGACAGAGAAGGAATTCCGAGAACAAACATTTCGATACCTGTCAAGTATAGTTCCGTTTGCAATACATTGCAGTAGACAGCCATGATGGATTTATATATTTATGAACCCAGATACAATGGAATGGAATTACGTTAACATTTTACAATTTTCTCGAAAACCTTATATTTTAAAACTGAAGTTCAGACAAAAAATAGACCATGAGCTGGATTTCAACAAAGAAGAAAACAAACAAATGCTAATAAAAGGGAATGGCCAAGAATTCTATTATAATTCATTTGTTCTTCAACAGTAGATATAAGTCATAACAAAGACCGGTATTCTCCGACTTATAAACCCAATAACTTAATTATTTGTTAAGTCACATTATGGTCCTAGAAAATAAATAGTACTGAACATCAGTTTTTAAGTAACATTATGGGGCTTAGAAAATAAATAGTACTGAAGATCAGTTGT
>NW_013667269.1:35105-41415 GCF_000517525.1 Limulus polyphemus | reverse complement strand
TTATGGGTCTTAGAAAATAAATAGTACTGAAGATCAGTTTTTAAGTCAAATTATGCGTCTTAAAAAATAAATAGTACTGAAGATCAATTTTTAAGTCACGTTATGGGTCTTAGAAAATAAATAGTACTGAAGATCAGTTTTCAAGTCACATTATGGTCCTAGAAAATAAATAGTACTGAAGATCAGTTTTTAAGTCACGTTATGGGTCTTACAAAATAAACAATACTGAAGATCAGTTTAACAACAATCATTACAGAGGGAAACACTTGCCATTAAAGTTCGTGATGTAAAAACTTGGAATTTTAAGTGGTGACGTGTGTCGTATGATAACAGTCAGTCGCAAGATACTCTGGGAAATTTTCTTTGTAAATAAAAATCTCAAGACAAGCTCGTTATGTCAGACATACTTACAGTTATTCCATGCGCTTATTACCTTCGATTTCTAGTGATGATTTAGCTATTAGAAATTAGTTTGAGTTTCATCTTAAATATTTGCTGGCTAATTTGTGTTTTAAGTCTTTAATTTGTGTAGTGTATAATTTGTTTCCAAAACAGACCTAACTAAACTTAACACTTACTTGAATTATGAATGTTTAATAAGCTTGTTGAGTTCCTTTTCACACGTATGTTAATAACATTCATTTTAAATTCATCTCTTTTTTTTTTCAGCGATTTATATTTGATAGTCTACTTGAAATTTTAATTATTTTATTATTTCATTTCATCAAAGCATGGTTTCATGGCCATTTTTAACTGAGTATAGTGATTTCCTGTACAGCTGTTAAATACTCTTTACTGTGTTTTATTTTGCAGACAAAAGCACATCTAGATGTTCTGGCGGATGCGTTATTACGATGGGCTAGAGGGCGCTACTAATCGGTGCACAAGAAACGTTCCCTATCGGCGTCCAAGGGTGCAAGTATTGCCATTGAGACTACTCCATAGCTTCTACGTTGTTATACCTTTTTGTGACTGAGTTTACTCTTTATGTCCGAAATTATCTTGTTATCCTCCGTTGACCCAGCTCCTACATACTGTCGTCGCTGACGTCATCAAGAGGGCTTCTACTAACGGACCTGAAAGAGACTTTGCCGCTGCAGACAAACCTTGTTAAGTCTACCTGGTTTCTAAGTTATAGGCGTTGGCTGGGCTCACGTTACTTCTCATTTGCCACTATTTTTTTATCTTGCAGCTTAAGAAATTAGTACAAGACAAGAAAAGGCAGTCTTTAACATACGAGCGATTGGTGAAATACAGATATTTAAAACATCTTGAAGTTCGACAATCGGGACTTTTAATCGCTTTCAATGGAAATATTTTTGTACTTGTTTTTGACATTTTTCTTCAAGAACTTCTCCACATAGTAATCTAGTCTTTATAATTTAAACAGAATATTGTTTTGAGACACGTGACAAAATACTTCTTTAGTTGTATCTTCTTCTTCTTTATCGAGGTAGAAGTAAATCCAAATATAGATATTGTCAAATTTTCACGGTTATTACTTCGAGTTAGCCCTAAATTGAAGTGAAGAGTAAGTTTTGAAATATAATCAGAAACAAAAGATAGTTTAAATTGTCTGACGTACAAACAACTGTATATGTTCACGTGTCTATTATACTTTTTGGCTCTAATCTGTAAAGTCGTGGAAACAGTATGGTAATTTTATCTTTATAGTACCTGATTTATGTATTTATAGTAAAATCTGGTCTATGCTAAAACTAAAGGCAATCTTTTTGTCACAGAAGATGTAGGATTACTTCCAAATAGCTACTATCTGTTGTTGGTGTAGTAATGAAACTTGTTAAGAGTGCTCTGTGCAGACCGCTGAATTCAACGAGAACCACATTCCATTGTAAACTATCTACACAACACAGAATTTGAGGAGAATGATGCTTATAATAAGTTATGGTTTTACAGCATATAAAGGACCATTTGCCAAAGTTAAAACAAACACATTCCATTATTGGTTCACTTAGAACCCACTCATACTTCCTAATTTAGCAGAATAATGCATGTAAAGAACTTGCTTTGAATAGTACCTCAAATCGTTCCGTGTCTCCAATAGTCAAACTCTGAGGTCAGGAGTCACATTTTTATAAAACTTCTGTAGTCGCTCTGAAAGACTTTTTATTAATTTATAATTTTAACAAGCATGTTTAGAACAAGAAGTGATTCATTGTCTACAAAAACATTGTTGACAGTCGTGTTAAAAGTATGAGTTGGTTCTAATCGGTGAGTGAATAAATTATGCTAATCAGTGAGTAAATAAATTATGCTAATCGGTGAGGGAATAAATTATGCGAGTATTATTTATGAGCCGAACAAAAAATATGCGTTTGTGACCAGGAACCTTAAGATAATAATGCAGCTTCTAAATACCTAAAAGTCATATTGCTGCAAGTAACTACCGGACGGATAAAAAAAAAAAAAAAAAGGTAGAAATGAATTTCAAAGCTTAACCACAGAACGAAAAAAACAAAAACGAAAAGGCTAATTAAAACTTTCTTTTCGTGTATCATTATATGGTTGAAAATCTCATTGTGTTAACGATACTTTTTATCATTTTTGTCAAATAATTTCTACTCTTGTTATGATGAATGAATATTGCTTGTGTCCCTTTGATTGGGTGTTAATAGTTTCTGCTATGGATAAGGATAGCGACTTGCATGAGCTGGCGTTCACCTAGAAATGACCCATGTGTTCATCTTCCCACAGAATGAATAATAACTACAATTATTATGATTATGTGAGACAAAACTATTTTATTCAAATGTGTATGTCAAAATGTGCTGTGACAAATGAGAACCAGCCTTCACGCCGTGCAGCTGATATCTTGACGTGTTCCGTGTTCGATGTTAAAATATTTAAGAGTTTTAAAAATGTAAACAATAATTGCCAGTTGATGTTAGCCCCCGCTAGATAAATATATATATACAGTGGGTAGGATCCGATATTAAACTAGATGTCAAGTTGTACGTTCCCTTAGGAACTGAATTCAATTCCATTGCATGGATGGCATCCTTAAGTCAGGACGTTTTTACAATCCGTTTTTATTTGTCTTCTCACTCTTCTTTAGTGAGTTCTACTTTTTGTTGAAATTTCAGTAGTTTCTATATTTGGTAACAATATTTATTAATTCCCGATATTTATGAACAGCGTTCGGATAATTTTAACTACCCCCCCCCCTCCACTAGTTACTTTTGATCTCAATTTCAACGAACTCGTTTCCAGCAACTTACATCATTCGGTTTCGGTAAAAGTATTGTGTTTTATTTTACTTTCCTGAACTGACTCCCGAAGACCTGAAAGTACGTACAATCAGGTTTGAGATTTATTCATAAACGCAGTGTGACTTTGCCGCTAGCTATCCTATTAGTGAATGTATTACACGTGTTTCACATTGCAGTCAGTGGGCTTGTTGCTTGAAGGTAAATACTTGAACCTGTGGTCAAACAGTACAAAATTAAATTACATTAGCGACACGAGACTAAAAAAAATAAGTTTTTTATTATTATCTCCACAGAGTGCGAAAGACAGTATATTTAACATGACGAAAGACATTCTTCCCTTGTAGCCATGATTATTTATAATCAAAATGCTATGTATTTCGTCTATTCTTGATAAGCTTTGGTATCACCAGGAATTCTCCTACTTCTGTCTTCTGTTTGTAAAGGACATGGTTTCCTCTTCGAAACTTCTTCTGTCCACCTACAAAAATAATTCATGATATTACAAACTTTGGGAAAACTTTTAACAAAATGTTTTATGGTCGTTTTTATCATGCAGTTAAACTATTTGTCTGAATAACTTCTTAAAGGTAATTAGGATTCCATGTTTTAGAAAAACAAAAGTTAATTTTTATGCCAATTTCATCAGTAATTCTTGGAAATATGTACATGTAAAAAAAGGCTTAAATAACCAAAATTTTTAAGGTCTAAATAGAAACTGCAAACATCAGTCTGCTAGTTTTGTTTTACACTGAAGTTACCATATTTACCGATACGAGTATGTGGAAGTAAACCCAAATAAAATATTCAGGAGCTTTCTCTCTCTCTCTCTCTTTATTTTTTCTTTCTTTACAATTCAGAGCTTCGTGGTTTCATGTTTATTTATATGGGGGATTTGTGGCGTGGCATTATTGAAAGTTGACTGAATGAGACGCGTGGTTAAGTAGCATCAGTTCTGTGTTGTAAATAATGTTATACGGAACGTTTTATTTGGAAGATCCATTGACGAACCTACCAAACCATTCTGAACAATAATGTCAGAAAGGCGCCTCTCTGTATTTTGATAATGATATTTGTTAAATAATCCTTTAGCATGTTCTCTTTCTCCGTGGTCACAAGAAGTTAGATGAAAATATAACTAGTTTTAAGCAACTACTGTATTGCATAAATGCCAACTTGGGAGAAACATCTCGGTCAGACAAGTAGTTGCTTCAGCAATGTTGTGAGATTAAAAATGGTAAATCATGAAACATTATAGATTTGGTTGTTTAAAGTATTATTAGCAGAAACTGAACAGAACGTTTTGATGTTTAAAAAGAAAGTACAAACAACTGTAGTATTGAACATTGGTTTGCAAGAAAAGTATATTTGGGGCTCCAAAGGTTGAACGTGACTTTAGAATGCAATTTTGAAATGTACCAACTCTAGACTAAAAAGGAGTTGTGAAGTTGAATGTTTTCGGTAAAGGTTAAGACAAGTTTTTCGTTGGTATCCTCTAATATTCAAAGGCATTTCTCGTTGGCTTGGGAAGATCTCTTGTTCTTTTAGTTTTTATGTTTTGGGAAAAAAAATCTTAAACTTATTAACCAAATATTTAGTTTTGGGGGCTCTAATCAAGCTTACTTCTACTTCTTCACTCTTCAGATGTATCTCACGAACGTTTTTGGCCAGTAGCTAAAGCCCTTGAGACCCATAAACTGGTGACAGGTTTATTCTCCCAACTTTCTAAACACGCATGTTAAAGAAAAATGCCGATTTCAAGGCATTATTTGAACGAACATTCCCTTCTTCGACTACCTGCTAACTGCAACTGTGTATCCCGTCTTTGTAAATGATTTACTTGATAAATTTTCGAGCCTACCATACAAGATTGCATTTAATATTTTATTAATATTAACCTACTTGAGACATTCTTGGTCACTTGTTATTTATTGTAAACTTTTGTAAAGGTTTAAATCTTATTATTTCATTGTTTTACAAAGAATGCGTGTGAAATTATTCTGTGTAAAAACCTCGCTATGACGTGTAATTGTATATTTTGCTGATGCGACAAAAACTTAAGAAACTGTACATTGAATCGGAGATAAGTTATATATGTATATAATTTGAATTTGATTTTCTTATACTACCAGACTGTAGGAATGCCATCCTTTTGTCTTACTCTCTGTCGGGTGCCGAGCTAATAGATGTAAAATAAGATCAAACTGTATTTTCAATTGATGAGGAATTAAATATATATTTTCTCTGGCCAAGCAAGACAAAATGTGTCGTTGAATTGTTTTATTTTTCAATCATCACGGACGGCAAATAACATATTAAAACCCTTAATATTTGAAGTTAACCTAGTTTCTTTTAAAGAAGTAGAAAGAGCGGAACAACAAAATATATACTATCAAATTTCCTTTATCATTTAATTAACGAAAAAAAAAACGTTTTCTACGAATTATTCCTGTTGATAATCATCTTACTACAGGATATTAGTTCTCTTAAGTAAACGAACGTATTCACGCATAATTAAACCATCTATTCACCACAGACAAGATAAAAATTATTGAAACTAAATCAAATTAATCTCTGCTAATATATTCTTATTTCATGAAAGTTTAGTTTTCGAAATCTGTTTGGGAAAAAATATAAAATTAAAATAGAAAAGGTGTGAATTTTACAAAGAGCTCATAAATGTTCACTATTTCTTTCTACATATATATATCAATCAGGTCGTTCGCGAACTAACTATTGTAGGTTCTAGAATATTAAAGTAATTGGTAGTTCTAAGTTGATCCAATCTCTTTTAGGAGGCCCGGCATGGCCAGGTGGTTAGGACGCTCGACTCGCAGTCTGCGGGTCGCGGGTTCGAATCCCAGTCCCACCAAACATGCTTGCCCTTTCAGCCGTGGGGGCGTTATAATGTGACGGTCAATCCCACTATTCGTTGGTAAAAGAGTAGCCCAAGAGTTGGCGGTGGGTGGTGATGACTAGCTGCCTTCCCTCTAGTCTTACACTGCTAAATTAGGGACGGCTAGCGCAGATAGCCCTCGTGTAGCTTTGCGCGAAATTCAAAACAAACAAACAAACAAACCTTT
>NW_013667269.1:33567-35071 GCF_000517525.1 Limulus polyphemus | reverse complement strand
TTGTAGATGTTTATAGTATATCATTCTGCGCATATTAAAGCATAGCAACATTCAGAGTGGACATATTTTTGTAATGTTTAAACAATATGAATCATGTATTGACTGAGATGAAACATCCTGCCACTTATTGCTTTATTGAATATCATATACCTATGGTCAAAACAAAGTTCAAGAGAATGGTCTTTTCCAGAGTCTTGAAATACGGATGTATGCTTTAACTGAATTCAATAATGATGGTAATCTTTAATATTGCTTCATTGTTGCGTTACAAAACACGTAAGATGAAGTCTTAATAATTACGATCCTTACACTAAACGTTGTGTTATAATACGCTGAAAATGTATTTGTGAAACTTGTTTTAAACTTACTACTTCAAGTTTTTTTTTCTTTTTAGCGTGCCCTTTCTTGTATTAAAATCTTTTGGTCTAACAATAGCGATCACAACTGAAACAGTTTGAAAATTTGCTTATAAGCTAATGAATTTATTTCAGGATGGAAACCTGTTAGCAGTTCTAAATGTAGTCAGCTAATACACAGCATAACTGAAATCTATAGCGATTGGAATACTTTGAATCAGCTGGGTAGCCTTTCTTTTAACGACGTTTATGGCCATAATCCTAAAAGTATTTAACATGGTTCGACCAGTTCAGATAGTTTTAAATATATTTACCAAGTCAACTAAGTGAAGTAACATTTACGAAATTGAGGTTAATTCAAAACATCAGTTCAAAAATTCTAACAATTATATGTAATAAGATATCGTGAAACTAACTCTAAAGAGACTGGGACATAACCTTGAACCAGAGATAATCAACGTACTTCAATTGTTGAGTAGCTAGTCCTTTGAAAACCATGAAACACAGGCTAAAACGTGAAAACCATGAACACAACAAATCAGTATAAATCAGTAAGTATTTAGTGGCTAAACCTTGACATCTTTGAGCCATAAGGAGTAAGTATACTTCACATGCAAAGTGATTAAACTTCAAAAACTTTGAGCATTAGAAAATTAGCATACTTCAAAGGTAAAGTGACTAAACCTCAAAAACTTTGGACCATAGAGAATTAGCATACTTCAAATGTAAAGTGACTAAACCTCAATAACATTGGACCATAGAGAATTAGCATACTTCAAAGTTAAAGTGACTAAACCTCAAAAACTTTGGACCATAGAGAATTGGCATACTTCAAATGTAAAGTGACTAAACCTCAAAAACTTTGGACCATAGAGAATTAGCATACTTCAAAGTTAAAGTGACTAAACCTCAAAAACTTTGGACCATAGAGAATTAGCATACTTCAAAGTTAGTGACTAAACCTCAAAAACTTTGGACCATAGAGAATTAGCATACTTCAAATGTAAAGTGACTAAACCTCAAAAACTTTGGACCATAGAGAATTAGCATACTTCAAATGTAAAGTGACTAAACTTCAAAATTTGGACCATAGAGAATTAGCATACTTCAAATGTAAAGTGACTAACCTCAAAACTTTGGACCATAGA